>NC_133658.1:640219165-640421118 GCF_037893015.1 Macrotis lagotis
TTTTCATATTTCCTTGATGGAATTTGTTATTTCAGATTATACATCCATATTGGTACCTATGTTGTGTCTTTTACAAATGTAATAAAATGCAAACTGTCAGTTCCACCTTCCTCAACCTTCAAAATATGCTCTTGATTTCTGTCACAATATCCCTTCCTGCTTTAATTTACTAAACACTGAAGGCAACTGAAATTGTGTCTTCCATGGTCCCTTTCAGTGAATTTTAGTTTTATGGGAATAAGTATTTTTGCATGTAGCAAGAATGTTTATTTACTTTAGTGAAGGTCAGATATGGACATAAACTCTGGATGATTGGGTTAGTTCTATATAATTCAAAATATTTTGTCAACCTGCCAAAGAAGAATTAGGTAAAAAGACTGTTTGGAAAGTGGTGGGTAGCAGTGTTAGGAAGGATAAAGTAATTTTGAGAAGGTTCACAATAGCTAAGAATGATGGCCAAGATTCCTTGGCAAGCATTTAAGTAACCTATTACCAGTACATACATATATATATAAACAGACCACCTGGTGAGCAGGCCATTTTGTCTTAATTTTTTTCCTTATTCAATCTTAGTTGTCTGTTCATTGACTATGACTTAATTTCACCTCTCTGCTTTTGTCAAAATAATCCTACAATAAATGGTGCATTGTTAATTTCCAATAATATCCATTTCCTTTTTTTGTATACTCCTTGATAATGAAAAGTTGGTAAAGCTCTAAATATAATTCATTAGTTTTCACAGCCTCACTATAGAAATGATAAAATTTTCACTTAAAGCTGTTAAAAAAATTCACAGATTCAGTAATAAAAATATTGAGTTTTTCAATTCTAGTGAAATATTTACTAGGATAAATATTTGTTTTGTTATAGCTTAAGTTTTAAATAATTTTATTCATCTTTTCACCAGATGACCTTTTTTTCCTTTCTAGGAACCTCTAAAACTCTGTACTCCACCAATATGGCTTTATCATCCAGCCCAGGGATTTCAACTGTACAACTTGTAAGGACAGTTGGCCACACCACCACAAACCACTTAATCCCAGCATTGTGCACAAGCAGCCCTCAGACACTTCCCATGAACAATTCCTGCCTGACAAATGCAGTGCACCTCAACAATGTCAGTGTTGTTTCTCCAGTCAATGTGCATATCAATACAAGGACTTCAGCACCATCGCCAACAGCCTTAAAACTTGCCACAGTTGCTGCCAGTATGGACAGAGTGCCAAAGGTGACTCCTAGCAGTGCCATCAGCAGCATAGCAAGGTGTGTGTCAGTGTCTAGAATAGAATAAAATACCAGCGTTCTAAGGGACCTTATAAATTCTGTAGTCCAATCATTTCATTATTCAGGTAAGAAAACTGGGTACAGAAGTGTTAAATGACTTCTATAAGGACACTTAGCCTGTAAGTGGCAGAATCATATTAGAAACCCAGGATTCTTGGTTTATTATTCTTTCCAATGTATTACATTGATTTAAATAGAACAGACAAATAAATATTCTTATTGACCACTTTTAATTTGTTTAAAATGAATGAGTTGTTCAGTTTTTATACTCCAGACAGATATGTGAACAAAATGACTAATTCATACCTATATCCATGATGTCCATAATTTGAGAAAGTAATTCTCCCCTCCTCTTTCCACATCATTAGATATCTTCCCTCCTCTATCTCTTTCACCCCTAATGTGAAACAGTAACCTTTTTTTCCAAACCTAATGTTTTACATGTCCACACAATCCCATCTTCTCTTATCTAGCAGATTGCCCTACTGTCATTCACTCTCTCTAATCTTTCATGTCTCTTTGCTTCCTACTGGCCACATTCTTGCAGGTTACAAATGCACCCATGTCTCCATCATCCTTAAAAAAACAACAACAACTAGGATCCCCACTAGTTACCATTCTGTCTTTGTACATTTTTATTGGTCAAAACGTGAGAAAGTCATCTACACTGGATCTTTTTACTTCCTCTTTTCTCATGTCCTTCTAAAACTGACTTCAGTTTCATTAATCACCTTTATACAAGCTCTATACAGCTTTATATCTAGTCTGTGTTCTGAATCACCACTGTCTATTGGACATTTCTTTTTGGATGCCCTGTGGGCATTTCAAACTCAATATTTCCAAAATTGAGATCATTCAGCCAGGTTTACAACCTCAGATTAATCTTCTAGTTCTTTTTCACTCCCTCACACTACATTTTCAGTCAGTCTTATCTTGTCCTCTCCTCTGCCTCTTCTTCATCCTCCCTCCCTTTTCCTCTCCTTTCCATTTTTTCTTCCTCTTCCTCCCTTTCTTCCTGTCTCCCCTCAGCCCTCCCATCTCCTATGTAGTCAACAAAGTAATATTGCTAAAGCACCACTCACCTTTTAAAGCTATACATGATAAATTCAGTGGCTCTCTGTTAACCTCCAGGATCAAAGGCAAACTCCTCTTTTTTTTTTTTTTTGCATTTGAAGCCCCATTTTTTTCTAGTTCCAGCAGCTTTGTAACAGCTTAGACTTATTTTCTTTCATCTTTTTTCTTTTGAGCTGACAAATTGGCTTTCTTGTCATTCCTTTCTTCATCATTGATCTTTTTGCTTTGGTCCAAGTGTCTGACCTCTATGTCTATAATATACTCCTCATCTCCATCTCTTAGATTCCCTAGAATTCTTAAAAACTCAGCCTAAATTTTAATTCCTATATGAAACCTTATCTGACTCTCTCAGATGCTTTTGCTAACACCCCCCCCCAATTTCCTTATATATTTGTATTTACAGACATACTATTTTCCCCTGTAGTGAATTTGAAGGTCAGAGATCATTTCATTCTTTGTGTTTGTATCCTCACCATTTGATACAGTACTCAACACTTTATCAGTATTAGCACTGTATAGTAGGTATTTAAAATGTGCTTTTTGATTAATTAATTGATTGATCTTTACTATTTAAGTTTTCAACCTATTTGTCTCTTAAAAATATACAAAGTTCTTTAAAAGCAGTAATAATATCTTAATTCTTCTTCCCCCAGCAAATCAATTGTACATGTTATACATTCATTAAATATTTGTTAAATTGATAAATGGGAAACTTTTGAGGACAGTCAGATATTAGATGCTGTATTTAATAGATTGATAAACATATAGTCATGTATACTAATTTTTAAAAGACTACAAATAAAATTGTATGTACCTCTCTGCATAATGTTTCTGGGACATGTCTTGACCACAGAAATTATTTCAGGAGTCCTTTTGATTACCTTATGTTGCATGTTGATATTGTTCATGTCATCAGCTTTATCAATTTCCTTGTAAATTCAGTGGAATTGGCTAAAGATGATATTTTGAATGAAGTAAACAATATAGTCAGGTTATAAATAGATTAAAGGTATTTCACTGAAAGGAGTGATACTTTGTTCCAATCTAATTATGTCAGTATTGATTTTGATTTTCTTTTGTATGTATTCAGAATTAGTGCTCTTATGTTTCTCAAGACATAGCAATGTTAACAATATTATTTTAAGGGGTGGCTAGGTGGCATAGTAGATAAAGCACCGGCCCTGGAGTCAGAAGTACCTGGGTTCAAATCCGGTCTCAGACACTTAATAGTTAGCTGTGTGGCCTTGGGCAAGCCACTTAACCCTGTTTGCCTTGCAAAAAAAACCCTAAAAAAACCTCAATATTATTTAAAGCACCAGTATTTATATTATCATTATTCTTGTTTCAGAGAGAACCACGAACCAGAAAGATTGGGTTTAAATGGAATAGCGGAAACAACAGTAGCTATGGAAGTGACATAACCTCCAACTGGTGGCGTTGACCTGTGCTGATGGTGTGTAGTCATTTCTTTTCCAACTGAATGCAAAATACAACGCTCTCTGGATCACAGAGAACTAAAATGGACCTATTGAACTGTCAATATATCGTATATTAAATCGATATATAATGTACATTTTGTAAAATTGGGAAAATCACTACCTTGTAAAATAGTTTATTTGTATCATCAATATTATTTCTGTTACTTGAATAGTAGATATTCATCATCATGCTTTTGCACTTGAATTTGCAACTGAATGGATTTAAAAATAATTCTTTAATGGGATCATGAGCATGAAATGGGATCCTGCATCACTTGTTTTAACTATTTATTTTGCCATGTTTACATTTTGTATCTTGTACAAATAAATCAAACTTTGTGTCTAAAAAAGTTAAAGATTCATAGCTAGGAAATGAAATTCTTGTAATTTTTTTCTAAAGGAACTGTAAAGTTTTCACTTGGTTCATTTTGTTTCACAATTTGACTAGATGGACTTTTTGGTAAATACTTTAGTGGCATTTCACTGTCAATATGAAGTTCAAGGCAAAATAGTATTTTCTATTACTGTGCAGGGGAAGGGATGGATCGATACATGCAAATTTAATGTAGTAACTCACTTTTCCATATATTTTGAATGTATATTTCTATTTATAATACCAGTTTATAAAAAATAATTACACAGAAAAAACTGACTAGGAAAAATTATGCATCTAGCACATATAAACTGTGCAGATAAGAAAATTTTTCAACTGATTACATTTTATCTGAAGACTACATATTTTAACGGCTTTAAAACTGTAACACACCACATAAAGAATATTTTACCAGGTATGTATTGCATTATATCATTGCAATAATTATTGGATGTCTAGATATCGAGCCATCCCAGGTGGTGGGAGGGGGGGAGGGTTGTGGCAAGATTGTCTTTTCAATTTTGGAGAATTTTCCTGTGGCTACAAGGCAAGTAACGGGTTGGAAAAAGTCTGACTGTAAGTGTTGGACACCTTCGTAGTGTAGTGTTTTAGTGACTTTTTTTATACGGTTCTTGTAAATTAGATATGTGTAGTGGTGTTTCAGAATGTTTGTTTATGCACTAGTTCAGACAACTTTCCCTGTTACTTGTTCTTGATAAGTGAAAACTGCAGGGAAATAAAAATACATATCAAAACATGAACATGTTGCATATGTTTATTTCCAAATGAAACAGTAGAAATGGAAATTTAAGAAAGATAATGGCACTTAGCAGCACTTTTCATTTTCACAGTGCTTTTCTAGCATTAACAAAGAAAATTATCGTAAGCCTATCCATGGGCATTCTGGTTTTCCTAAGAAGATAATATATGCTACCTTTGAGATGGAAAGATCTTAAATATTTTCCAGAATGTCATTCATTTGCAGTATATTAGAAATTGGAAATGGCAAATGAGCTTCTTTATGAATAAAAGTTTAGTATAGAGTTATTTTATAAAGGTTTTTGATCTCTTGGGGGGGAATAGAACTACTTTTAATGAGGAATGATGGAAACTTCATTTTTAAACTTACACCAATGATTTTATACTTTACAGTTTTTTTTTCTGCATTCCTGGAAGTTGTGAATGGTTGTGTCAGTTGAATTAATGGGCCAAGATTTTAGAACAGCAGGTGAAATTTCTGTTGAGAGTGATTTTAATTGGGTCCTAAATTTGTATAACAATTTATGGGCAAAAATAGAGAAAAAAAATAAATTGAATTTCCTCCATTAATGTGACCTGATAAGATCCATACTCTTTTCTGCCAATTTTCACATAATTTCTTTTGAATTCTAGTTGTTAATTTCATAAAGGAAACAACTTTGCTTTGGTTTGCTCTGTGGCTAATTTTTGCTTTGAGTGGAAATATCTCATTGTTTCTAAGGGAATATGACAACTATTATAGTACAGAGTCATGTAAAGGTTTTTTGTTTTTCTCCTTTCATTCTAGTAACAACAAGAAGTTAATTTGCCTGGAACATAATTAGTAATTCTACTAAAATGAAGAGACTATTAATATTTAAGATATTAAAATCCTTTTGGGGGATATTATCAAATCAATAGTATATATCAATTACTACTATTTCTGTACTTCAGAAGATCTCTGTTTTCACCTGTGTGACCATTTCCTTTATGGATGCAGATTACAATCTCTGTTTCTTAGTAGATGATCTTCATGAGTTAACTGTGGTGTAAAGAAATCTACCTGGTGTACCAGCTTTCTGATCTAACAGACTGATTCTCAGGTGATAGCAATCTGAGCTGAGCACCAGGTACTTGGTGAAAGTCTTTCATTTAGAAAGGACCTGCCAGAATGTAATCCCCTGACAAAAAAAAAAACAACAACAACCAAAAAAACCTTTGAAAAATCAGGGTTGTCACTATACTGTCATGAAACTTAGGTGGAGAATTAAATACCAATCACATTTTCATTCTTTTGAAATCAAGCAGAAAGGTAAGCTTTTTATAATTAGAGATGATTAGTGGGCAGTGTTTTCTGTTTGGCACTTTAATAGAATAGCTTTCAAAATTAATCAGATGATGGATTCTTTTTTCATTTTGAGATAATGAAATGTGGTAGTTGATGTAGCACAGTAACTACATTTTAAAACAGTATGCAGTTATCCCTTCCACACTGAGGGAGTAAGGGGTGTGACACCCCCCATGATCTGGATAATACATGTAATATTTTTTGACCTATCAGAGAAGAAATCTAAATACAATACCTTATTGTAAGACTTGGATTATGCATTTCTGAGTTTCTAAACTTTTCTGTATTGTCTGCTGACCTTTGCATCTATAACTTCTGTAAAACTCCCCCCAAATTCCCATATAACCTACACCAACTGTGATGTATTGAAACTGGTGATGTGGAAGGGATAGTTGTATTATTATCTACTGACTTTCTAACTAGTATAAGAATTTTTCATAGTAAATGCTCTGAGCCCTAAGAATGAATCATTTTCAGCAGTCAGGTTTAACATCAGACAGTTAACTTCTTAACTTTATAATTTTACCATTGGGGACACTTTTATAAAATGTGCTTATGTTTCCTTATTTAAAAACAACACAACTTATAATCTAATCTTCCCTTAACTCTAGTCATTATGAACATTAGTTATCATGTCATTGTATAGATGTAGCTGAAGATGAAGATGTAGAAGAACAAAGGATTCAGTGGATAGTGATCCTAGCAGTGACTCTAAAATTTGCTTTCCTCAAAAAGTTTTTGATAGTTGTTTCCTTCTTGATAATTTTTGCTCTTTTCATATGGGTGGAATAAAGGATATGCAGTTTTATATAACTAACTAGGATATGTAACATACCTGCCTTTCAACACAATAATAGCTTTATCCTAAGTGACATTTTATTCCTCTGGATCATCACTCTGTTCTTCGTTGTCATGATCATTGTCTGCACAATAGAACTGACTTTCACCATCACTCACACAGTAGACTGAAGCCACTTCCTCATCATTTTGTTAACTCATTCTCTTATCTCACTTATCAAATTTTTGATACATTATGAAAGAGTTCCCTGACCATTTAAAGAGTTTGGTAGGTTTTCCCTAAGGGTAGTATTCCTCATCAGATGTAAATTCTATGAATGATACCAGTCCATAATTTTTCTTAATTTTCTTTATTGTTGTGAACAGAAACTAAAGCAGAAGCAGCTTGTAAAATGCCACACTTAAATGCTAACATAATAAATCAACTAAAATGAAATACTTTCCACAATGATAGAATTTCATATATTGAATTGAATCAATCAGGTAACATTGGGTTGAAAATATATTACAAGAATTATTTAACAACATTTTACTGCAGGTATAAAAGATTGAAACAGTTAGAAAAAAAATGTTTCTTTATCCATGTATTAGCTTGTATTCTGTAAGTAGCAAAAGGCTTAAGGTTGATTGCCAATTTTACCTAAAGGGAACCTGTATTTAGCATTCAACATCTAGGTTTAGGAAGGAAAGGACTTTGGAGGCCATTTAATCCAAATCTTTATGGATGAAGAAAGAAAGTGGCTTAAGTGACTTTTCCAAAGTTTTACTGGAAGAACTAAGATTCAAACCCCGAGTCTTCCAATTTCAAGTTCAGTAAACTTTTAAATGTGCCATGCTGTCTTTTGAAAATCAGTTAACTTCACCTTGTTCTGCATAAACCCAGGAAGACAGGATTCTCTGATACTTTTTGAGTAGAAAATGAAAAGCATTACCAAAATTGGCAAATTCCAAAGAAATTAGTCAATTCTTCTGGAGATAAACTGTGTTCAAATATTAATACTGTTAAAAAAAAAAAAGCCTGTCAATCTTCTCTTAGCTTCATTGATTTCTGAGTATTTTCACCAGTCTTCTTCTAAAGTTATGTTTCATTTTGAAATTCCATGGTCAGTCTTCCAAAAAATATACATAGATTAGTCAACTCCATTTTCTTATTATTTTTTAATGTCTTCTCAATTAGCAGAAACAATCCCTCTAATATTTTCTGAGAGGCATTTAGACAAAATTATGGTATAGATGTTATAATTTAAGTAGGTGCTCAATTACATTATACTTTTAAGTTTAAGGGCACTTTCCGCACAACAACTCTATGTGAATTATGTTTATTTCATTTTATAGACATGAAAATTGAGGCTGTGACTTACCTATGATCTCATGACCTAAGAAGTTTCTGAGATTAGATTAACCCGAGGTCCAGGGTATGCTAGAACCAGCTTTCACTCCCAAGCAGATTGTTAAATTTTCTGTCTGAGTATTAACCCTTAAAAACTCAGTACTGGCTACAAACCTGGGCTTAATTTATTGTTTTGTTGATTATCCAGACTTAAAGTGTTAATAAGGTAGGTGAAATTTAAAACTACATGTATACACTTCTCCCATTCCCTGTCTCCCTCCAGCTTGGTTGTTAAATATATACCTCTGTATTGCTCTAGGACCATTCTTGAGCTCAGCAAGAGTACAATAGAAAGCTTGGTAAATGAACAGCAATGATAATAACTGACATTTTCATAGGACTTTAAGGTTTGCAAAGTGCTTTACATCTGTTAACTTATTTGAGCCTCATAACACCCATCTCCACCATGCCCCCTTATGTCTAACTCTCCCCTTCTAATGACTTGTTAAAACTATTAAAGTTTTTCAGATCAGAAATTATCTTGTAAATCAAGTAAATTTTAGTTCAGTCAAAATTTATTAAGCACCTATTCAGTTCATATATTATGTGAACTTCACATTTTTCACATAAAATCTTGGTTATGAAATGAAAGCTAATTAGATTAAACCCTTGTCACCTTAGTGACCCATAGAAGTAATGCCTCATTAACTTGGAATTTTAGCAACAAAACAAATGATTTTTCCAGGCCTGATTACAATCACTTTCTGTGAAAGATTTTTAAGAAAAAAAGGCACATAAACTGGTCATTTCCTTTTCCCCTAATATTTTTTATTTACTAATTATTATATAAATTTAAACTAGTTAATAATAACTGACACATTATTGTGATAGTTTTTCACTTTTATCCCTTTTAGGATGAGTCTAAAAATCAATATTTTGTTCAAATTAAGTAAATTGACTTTATATAAAAGATGAAACTTTTATTTGCCAGACTTAGAATTGTTGAAATCTAAAGTAGTTTATGATATTAAAGTGTTCCTCTTTACAAGATTATTTATAAGAACTTTTAAAACAGTATTTAACTTCTTTGTCATATTTCATTGCTTAAAATCCATTCTTATAACATTTTATTGCACAAATGATAATGGGTAATGACAGAATGATCTTTTTTTCAACTAGAGTTTTCTGTCCACATATATAAAGGGCTATTAGCCTTCTATTGAAAAGTTAGAAAATTTTGGAATAAAGTCTCTATTTCATGAATTTAACATTTTGTTATCAGTGATTGTTTTTAAAATTCTTGTTACCCCTATTCCCTTTGACCTAGAGATTTCACATATATTTCAAGGAAGTCATTTACAAAAAGAAAGCTCCATATATACCAAAATATTTTTATCAGCACTTCATGAAAGAAAAATCTAAAACATTTTATTGTTTAGTCATTTTCAGTTCTGTTCAACAAATCTTTTTGACCACATTTGGGATTTTCTTGACTGAAATACTAGAGAAGTTTGCCATTTCCTTCTCCAGCTCACTTTACAGATGAGAAAACCGAGGCAAATGGTATTAAGTGATTTGCCAGGGTTATATTGTTGGTAAATGTCTGAGACTGGATTTAACTCAGTAAGATGAGTCTTCTTGACTCCAGTCCCAGCACTCTTATCTGTTGCATCACCTAGCTGCCATCACTTACAGAATGACTAAACAATTTAGTACATGAATGTAATAGATTATTATATTAATATATTAATGTATTATAGGAAACAGTGAATGAGACATGGAAAGACTTAAATGAACAGAAGCTAAGTAAAAGTAAGCAGAACCAGGAAAACAATATACTTAATAATAAATACAACAATGTAAATTTAAAAAATTGCAAAACAATATTTTTGAAAAATGCAAAATTATAAAAGTTTGACATTCAAGAAGAAATATCAAAAGACACCTGCCTCACCCTTGCAGAAGTAGGGGAAGGGTGTCCCCAGGTGTGGAACATTGAGTATGATGTCAGATTTTTAAAATGTATTGATCAATTTTACTGGGTTTTCCCCCCCTCTTTTCTAAAAACATTCTTTGTTTTAAGGGATGGCTCTCTGGGAGGGGTAAAGGATGGGATGCAGAGGGAAATATAGACAATGTAAAAACAAAAGATATCAATAAAATCTATTTTTTAAAAAATTAATGTCTATGGAAGATTTTTATTTCCTATTTACATTTTGTTTTTAGATTACTGCTTTATTGGAATTTTTTTTATAGTTGTCAGGAACCTAGGAAAGTATTTAGTGGAATTGTTTATTTAAACTATCGCTGAAAATTAGGTTCTCACTCTCTTCCAGAAAAGCCAAATCAATGCTCTTTAATTTAACCATGCTATGATTAACTTGTCAAACGACAATTTTGACAAATAGTTTGTGGGGGACACCCATTCGATATCAGGTGTGTAATTTTTCTTTTTTAATTCTTCTGGTTCTGACTACTTTAAAGACTATTCTCTCTGAACATGACCCTAGGTAAAATCTCAAGTTCTCACAATTGAGCAGTAGTTTCAAGATTTGAATTTTGGCACTTCAGGTAAAATTTTTAAATAAAAACTTTGTTTTGGCATTAATCTGCTCTGTTCATCTGTGATTCCATTAATTTTTGGTTTTACTAGTTTTCAGGTAAATCATGATTCCGCCTAAATTTGAGGGGAGGAAAGGGAAAGAGCTCTTGCATACTCAAGTACATGTCTTTTGTCAATTACTTAGGGACAAGAAATAATTTTCATATGAATCATATCATAAATGTGATTCTACTAACACTAGTTAGAGCAGACTGTCTAATCTTGACCAGATACAACAAGACTGATTTGATTTCCCTTTTAGTTGATATTCTGGTAGTTGAATGCTGAATTTAAATTATACTTATCCATGTGTTTTATTGCTTTCTTATATTCTGAATTGTTTTTTTTTAAATGAATATTATGCCAAGGAAATATCTTAAAGTCATACTACTTGAAGAGCACACTCCAACAACTGTTAGAGGTATTGCAGTAACTATTGGTGTGGGAATGTAAAGCACTTCAAAGGATCATTCACAACAAAACAGGAACATACACACCTCAGCACAGAACAAAGTACTGTTGAAATTTTTTAAAGTGTCAATAACAGTTTCTGCCAAACAGCCTAATTAATTCTCAGAAAGCAAGAAAAGACCTTCCAAGGGACCTAGCAGCTGGAGGGGATACCATTGATTCCCCACAGTGTTGGCTTCTTGAAATCACATAAGCAAGCAGACCAATAGAAAGAGAAAACCTATTTGCTAAGCATTGCTACGAAGTAAAAAACATCATGAACTGATAATACAAAGATTGTCATGACTTGCTGAAGATTGGAAAAAGTAATTTTTAATGATGAAAACATTTTCATTCCAAGCTTTATATACCAAAAGTATTTTCAGAAGAAAGTCTAGTGAATCAATAAGATGTGGGCATCTTCACTAGATTGTGAAACATTTATCCCCCCAAATATTTGGGGAATTTTATGTTTCCAGTGGGCCTGGAAGCCTTATTTCCATTAAGATAATGATGAACTGATAAATATATTGATATCCTAAGAAGCAGAATTGTTCTGAAGTTAAAAAATTCCCCAAGTAGAAATGGATTACTGAAGCACAGCTTTGCACTATGCTACATGTCACAGAAAGTTAAGACAGATACACATACCTCCTAATAGCTGGGGAATCTGATTGAAAAATAATTGGAATTTTTTGGGCATTTGAACTTTTTTAAATATGCAGAAGAGAACAGAAGGAAAACTTTGGAAAGTAAAGTAAAATTTATTACATTAAAAATGTGAAATGGCTATTCACAGTTTAATATAGAATTTTTTGTGCTCTGTATAAAAATGTTCTTTATTTGGTGTTTAAGTTCAATGTTTTAAAAACTTAAATGTATGTGCTATAATAAAGGCAAGACTTGGAAAAATAACTGTTCTTTAAAGATATACTTAATATCCAGTATAATAAAAGTGTGGTTTCATCATGGATTAAAGAATAAATTATCAAAATCTTGTGAAAGTACTGCCAGGTCATGGATGAGTGATTGCAGCCCTCCCAAAAAAAAGAATATCACATTAAAATTTGTTTTAAGTTGTAAAAACTCGTAAAGTTTATTATATATCAACAAATTTTTTTTTTTTTACTTTGTCCTTTGGACATCACTTGTTAAAAGTATGCCTTGCACCTGTTAAAATCCATCGGGAGATCTGAACCTCAAAATTCCATGAAAGGTGGTGAATGATGGAATCTTTTCTGAAGATATGAAGAGGAGTTACTGGTACCAGAATTAACCAATTGCAGAGAGCTTAAAATTTTACTCTTTTCACTGATCTAAGAGATATGCGAGAGTACAACACAACCTGATGGTGTAAGATGGATGGATGGATGGAAGGAAGAAAAGAAAAGAATGCAAAAGAAATTTCAATTCTAAAACTAAAGTGGAAAACCAAAGCAAGCAACTAGTGAGCAATACATAAAACTCCTTTATGGCCACAAATAGATCACACTGCTTCCTTGAACTTTATTTTCCTCCACTACAAAAATGTGAATAATAATACCTTCTTCATGATATCATTGGATCAAAAAAGATAACATGCAAAGTGTTTTGCAAATCTCTATTCCTTGCTAATGTCAGATATTGTTATTGCCAGTGGTAGACTAAAGTGCCACCTACTGGCTGGGGGAAGTTCTGTTGCCTGTGTATAGATTTCATTCATATACCATAGCAGTATTCATTTTAAGGCAATTCTTTAAAAAGCAAGTAGACATTGCTAATTGACATTTAAATAGTTTACTGTACAACTAAAGCACCTTCATAACCTGGATTCTTTGTATTATCTAAATATGTGCCTTAATACAATATAATTTGCAGTTTAAATTATATCTGCTGTTAAAAGGGCATTTAAGATTATATGAGAGAGGCAGCTAGGTAGTGCAGTGGATAGAGCATCATCCCAGGAGTCAGGAGTACCTGAATTCAAATTCAACCTCAGACACTTAATAATTACCTAGCTGTGTGGCCTTGGGCAAGCCACTTAACCCCATTGTCTAGCAAAAACCGGAAAAAAAAGATTATATGAGAAAATATAATTTATTAAATTGAATAATTTTTAAAAATTATAATCCATTGGTTCAAGTTATTATGAATATAGACAGTAATTGAGCTTAACTACAGGAACACTCAGCGAATAGTACTTAGGCAAGTCATTCAGTTACAGATATTGGTTTATATTGATACAAATCAGATTTTTAGCAAGGAAAATGTATATAGAAATCTAAGTTATCTAATAACTCAAGAGATAGTTGAGTTACATCACTGGAGGCATGTAAGCAGAAATTTTGACCACTATCCAACAGGTTGGAAAAACTTTTTGCTCAATCACTGTCAACTCATCACAGTAGTAAGGGGGTCTCTAGGACCTTTTGGGAATTTTCTGTTTGAGTAATCCCCAGAAGAAGATATGTTTACATGAATGATTTTACATATGAACTCACAAAGATGTTTCAGGGGATTCTTACATTGATCAAATATTGTAGATCACTCTGTCTTTAGTATCTACATAGCTCAGAAAATGGTACCCATGAGCTGGCAAAAAAGTTTCAATGTAAGGGAGTTTCATGGCTAATGAAGGCATACATCCTGTAGTATACATTCCAGGATATGCCCAATGATAGTGTTATAGCAAAGTTATGTTATTCTCTTCTTAATATACATGTATTTATTGAAAATCAATAGTAAGTGTTCATTGAAGACCCAAATTATGTGTAAATTCAATAGTTAAATAATAATACTAAGAATGTAAGAAATGTCCCTAATGCTAAATGAGAGGTACAAAAAACTTTCTACAGGACTTCCTGGGATCTAGACTAGAGTAAAAAAAGGACCAATTGTAGAAATCAGTTGAAAAATAGGTGAAATAACTGACCCAAGATCATATAAGTAATATTTTATAAAAGGACTTTTTAGCCTACATCTTTTGACTTATGAATTAAGGACTTTTTCATTTTTTAAAAAAAATGCTTCTCTGATGCTGCTTTTTTAAAAAGGTTGGGTTTTTTGCTGTTTTTGTGAACTTGACAAATATCAACAAACATAAACATTTCCACATGTAGTCCTGTATTGGATAGAAGTGCTTTATCTGCTTTATCTTTATAAAGCTTTTACTGCTTTATCTCTTTGGTCTTGTTGATTGATCCTTCTGATGCCCTTTTAGATGTTTCTTGATAAGAATGTGTAAGAGTTGAGCTTCTCTGTCATTTTCATGGTACCAACTTAAGCAGAAGTTCCTGATGCTCTTTTCCTTAAACTATTCCCATCACCTCAATCCCCCATTAAGCTATTGTTACAATAAGGGATTGAGTTGATGGGAAGACACACATATGTATGTCTGTTCATATAATATATATACATAATATATTTACAAGCACACATATGCACAATATTATTTTGTACACACACACAAAACCCACATATTGATAATGTCTGAAAATATATGCTTATTTCATACCTCTAGACCACATTAATCAGGAGGCATGCTTCATATTTTTTCAACTGAAATTTTATCTTTCCATTTGCATGCAAAAGGTAGTTTTCAACAATCATCCATTTGCAAGTTTATGAGTTCCGCATTTTTCGAACATCTTCCCTTCTCTCTCCCTCCCCCGTCAGTGAACAATCTGGTAAAAGTTATACATGTACAATCATGGTTAACATTTTCATGTTGGTGCACGCTTCATTTTTCATCTTTTGAAATTGATTAAGTATTGTATTCTTAGTTTTATTAGTTTTGTTTTTTTTTACTTTTTATTACTATAATCATTGTTCTTATTTTGTTCTGGATTATATTCAAACCTTTCTAAGTCTCTCCAAATTATTAATATTCATCTCTTCCTGTAGAGGCAATGTTTTGGAATAGTGAATAAGAGAACAGGCCTTGGACAGGTCTTGCCTCTGATACATGCCAGCCCCATAACTGTGAGCAAATTACCTCTCCATGCTCTTGGTAACTCTCTGAAGCTATAATTTAGATAGCAACTTGCTCTATTATGGAGAATTTACTCATGAAGTTCCCTGTTACAATGAAATCACAAGTTTAATCCCTTTTCCCATTCCCAAGGCATAATAATTATTTGGATATGTCAAAATTTGTTCAGTCATTCCCCATCTACAGGTATCTTTTTTGCTTCTAGTTTTTTGCCACTACAAAATGTAATATTATAAACATTTTTGTATCAATATCTTTGACCCTGGGACACATGACTAGTAGTGGTTGCTGAGTTAAAGGATATGTACAGTTCAATAAGTTTTTGTATAATTCTAAATTGTTTTCAAGGCAATTTGTTAGTTAAATTCAGATTTCCAATAGCAATGGATTAGTCATCCCTGGACTCTTTCACTATTTACCATATTCATCTTTGCCAATCTGAAGATGAGTGTGAAATGAAACCTCAAGAGTAATGAAATTGTTGGCAGCTTGCATTTCTTTTGAAAACCTTTGAACACTTACTTCCCAGGGAATGGCTCTTGATCTTATATATTAATATTATATTCGTTTTCTTTATGCCTTGGATATCAGACCTTTTGGTGTAGCCAGGTGACTTGGTGGATAGAGTGCTAGGCCCGAGCCAGGAAAACTCATCTTCCTCATCAAATGTAGCCTTACTAGCTGTGTGACCCAGAGCAAGTCACTTGACCATGTTTGCTTCAGTTTCCTAATTTGTAAAAGGAGTTGGAGAAGGACAAAGTAAACCACTCCAGTATTTTTGCCAGGAAAAACCTCAAATGGGTTCACAAAGAGTTGGACACAGTGAACATATCTGAATAACAATCAATCCTAATATTTATCACAAAGATTTCCCCTCAATTATTGCTCTTTCCACTAAACCATGCAGTGAGAACAATGGTTTCAGGAAGTGTCATGGTAACTTTATCTACACCTTAAAGGATAAATGAGATTTGGAAAGAAAAGGGGAGAGACTGGAATATGCAATATGTTTGGGAGAAAAATCAATGACTATTGAACTCTCTGGGAACAAAATTCTTATATTAAAAAAAATGTACTGTTATAAGAAGAAATAATTCATACTTTAATATTTTGTCTGGATCAGTGATTTCATGTCATCTGTGTGAATGCTTTGTACTGATACAGATCACCATCTATTCATACTTTCACACTGTACAATTCTTGTCCATTCTATTTCCACCTACCCCCTACAAATCCTCCACAGATTATAACAGTTCAAGGGACCTTCTTCTAAATTTTTTCATATTTCATGGAAACCTGTAGAGAAGTAGACTGTCCATCACTTCCCCCCATATAATCTGTCGTTTTTTTCCTTATTCATACATCTCTGAAATCCAACTTAGAACAGTAACTAAAGACCTGAGTTCAAGTTACATCTCTGATATTATTGTATTACCTGGAGCAAGTAATTTAATCTCTCAATACCCCTAGGAACTCAGTTTTTCAATAAACATTCATAGAGCACCAAAATGGGTAACTAGGTGATGAGTTGGATAGATTGCTGGACCTGGAGTTAGAAGACTCATTTTCCTGAGTTCAAATTTGACCCCAGGCACTTAGTGGCTGTGTGATCCTAGGAAAGTTACAACCTGTTTAACTCAATTCCTCATCTATATAAAATGAACTGGAGAAGGAAATGGCAAACTGTGCCCTCATCTTTGACAAGAAAATCTCAAATAGGGTCACAAAGAGTCAGATGTGATTTAAATAGCTCAATATTTTTTTAAGAAACAGCTGGTAGCTTGGTGGATAGAACACTGGACCTGGAGACAGGAAGACCTAAGTTCAAATCCAACCTTAGGACACTTCCTAGCTGTGTGATTCAGAGCAAGTCATTTAACTACTGATCATCTGACTAAATAGATTCATTGGCTCCACATGAGAAGGAAATGACACAACACCAAGTATTTTTGTTATGAATACCCCAAGGGGGATCATAAAGGGTCAAACATAATCAAAACAATGACAAACAAACAACATCTAAAATATGCCAGGCATTGTGAGATACAATTATGAGGCAAAAGGAACTCAAAATCTGTGGGGAGGACTCAACAATCTATAGAATAAATAGGAAATAAGAATTAGAATTAAAGAGGAGGAAAAAACTTGCTCCAGAAGATGTCATTTTAGTTGAGACAAAGTCAGACAGAAAGTATGTGAGGATGAAGAGAAAGAACATTTCCAACATGGGAGATAGAGAATCTGCTGGGAGCTTAGCCTTGGAACAATAAGGAGGCTAGTATCAATAGAGCTAAGAGTACACAAGGTACTACTATAAGAAGACTGAAAAAGGAGAGGATGAGGTTATGAAGGGCTTTGAGTGCCAAAGAGAATTTGTATTTGATCCTGGAGGCAATAAAGAGCCACTGGAGATGAGGAGTAAGGTGAAATGATCTGACCTTCACTTTAGGAAAACTACTTTAATGACTGAATGGAGCATGGAGTGGAGTGAGGAGAGACTTGGGGCAGGCAAACTCCTCAGCAATTATTGCGTTTGTCTTGGCTTGAGGTGATGAGGGCCTGTACTGGAGTGTTGGAGAAGGAAAGGGGGCTTATTGGAAAGATGTTGCAAGACCTTGGCAAGAGATTGGATGTGAAATTGAAAAATAATGAGGATGGCTTGCAGGTTGTGAGCCTGAGGGACCTGGAGGACTACATGCTCCTCTGCAGTAAGAGATAGGGTAGGAGACCAAGAGAATAAAGGTGGAAAGATGAGTTCTGGTTTTGGACATATTCAATTTAAAGCAACTACTGGTTATCTACTATAAGTTGCTGTCAAAGACTACCAGATTGGAAGTCAGCAGAGAGGTTTGAGCAGGGTAATTTAAATTTGAGAATAATCAGCATAGAGATGATAATTAAATCCATGGAAGCTTATGAGATCAACAACTGAAGTGGGCTAGAGTGAGAAGAAAAGACTCAGGACAAAACCCCAAGTTGAAAGGGATCTAGAAGAGGGTCCTGCAAAGGAGAGAAGAAAAGAAGGATAATCAGGAGACTGTGGTAGAAAGAAGAGAGAATCAAGGAGAGTGATCAACCATGTTAAAGGCTGAAGAAAGATTAAGGAGAGAATGAGGATTGAAAAAAGGTCCTTGGATTTGATCACTAAGAAAACATTAAATTTGGAGAAAGCAGTTTCAGTGGAATAATATTATTGTAAGCTGAATTGGAAGATGTTAAGAAGGCAGTGAGAGGGGACTTCCAGCCAAAATGGCAGAGAGAAGACAAGCACAGTTCTAAAATCTCTTGATCTTCCCCATATATGATATGAAACAAACCTCTTAACAGAAATCCAATCAACAAAACCCAGGAGAAATAACATCTACCTCAGGATTTGTCTTCTGCAATCCTGGGTGAGTCCAGGTGCAGAGGGTGGGAGCATGGACTCTGGCAGGAGCACAGACTGGGAGATCCTGGGAGCCTGGATTAGCCATGGATTAGCCTGATTAGGGAAGGGGCTGGAGCCCGGGAGCCTGAGGGCCCAAGAACTGGACATGCTTGATCAACAGAGGGGCAGCCCGGTCAACTGCAGGGTCATGGGTAAACTAGGGAGCAGAGGCACTGGTGGTGGCGCTGACCCTTGGGAGCTTGCTGGCAGGGCTAGAAGGAGAGTTGCAGTGCTGGAGAGCTGCAGACATCATCCCTGGGCTCCTCAGTCAGGAGGAACTCTGAGTCCAAGCCTCCATTTCAGCTGAAGCCTCTTCCCCGAACAAAAACAATTACAGACTACCTCTAACCCAGGCTAAGGCCCAGTAGCAAAACCACTTCCGCTGACAATAGGGAGAGTGATCACCTCACCCCAGGCTATAGCCCACCATTGATCAAAGAAAAAAAGTATTTAACAGCTTCAATCCCTCTAGGCCAAGGGAGAGGGCCTCAATCAAGGTCACAGATACTCCAGAGAAAGCAACCAGCACCCCCTATTGGCCAGCCGGAGATATGACACTCAGTGACCAAAACATCTAGCACCCCCTACTGGCCAGCTGGAGATATTACACTCAGTGCGTAAAGCCTCTAGGGATCCCAACAACAAACCTCTCTGAACCACCCCCTCCCCAACTCAAGGTCATAGTAAAATGAAGAAAGGCTAGTGGAAAAGAGGGTCCATAGAAAAATTCTTGGAAGGAAAAGACCCTAACTCAGAGAAACCTAGAACCTCTGAGAAGAATATGATCTGGTCTCCAGCACAGAAAGCTTTCCTTGAAGAAATCAAGAAGGAGTTTAAAAATAATTGGAAAATTTAGGAAAAGAAACCCAAGAGAAGATTAACACCTTGCAAAAAGGAAAAAAATTTGGAAAATACAATTGGACAAATGCAAAAAGAACATAATATTCTCCAAACCTCAATTGGTCAAATGGAAAATTCTTTCAAAAATAGAATTGACCTATTGGAAAAGGAATTGAAAAGGCAAATGAAGAAAATTCTTCTCTAAAAAAAAAGAATGGAATCTGAAAACTATGACTTCATGAGACAGCAAGTGCCTATTAAACAAAACCCCCAAATAGAAAAAATAGAAGAAAATGTAAAATAGCTCATCAGCAAAATCATTGACCTTGAGAATAGATCAAGGAGGGACAGCCTGAGAATTATAGATCTTCCTGAAAACACTGAAAAGAAAAAAAGCCTAGACTTAATATTACAGGATTTAGTGATGAAAAATTGCTCTGATATCATGGAACCAGAGGGCAAAATAGGTATTAAAAGAATACATTGTTCCCCTCCAGAAAGAGATCCTAAAATGAAAACACCAAGGCATGTTGTGACCAAATTCCAAAACTATCAGATAAAAGAGAAAATCCTGCAAACAGCCAGAAAGAAACAATTTAGATACCAAGGAGCCACAGGAAGGATTACACAGGACCTGGCTGCATCAACATTAAAGGATCAAAGACCTGGAACAAGGTATTCCAAAGAGCAAGGGAGCTTGGAATGCAGCCAAGAATCCACTATCTAGCAAAGCTGAGCCTTCTCTTTCAGGTGAAAAGATGGACATTTAATGAAATGGAAGACTTCCAACAATTTTTTTTAAGGTTTTTGTGAGGCAAGTGGGGTTAAGTGGCTTGCCCAAGGCCACACAACTAGGTAATTATTAAATGTCTGAGACCAGATTTGAATCCAGGTACTCCTGACTCCAAGGCCAGTGTTTTATCCACTACACCACCTAGCCACCCCCCAACAATTCTTGATGGAAAAAACAGAGCTAAATACAAAATTCGGGCATCAACTAGGAGGTTCAAGAGACACATGAAAAGGTAAAAAAAGGGGGGGGGTAAAAAAAATGCTATCCAATAAGATGAAACTGGCTATATCCCAGCATGGAAAAAATATCTCATAACTCTTAAGAATTGTAGCTCTATCTGAGAGAATATACTTAGCCATATATAATGGACACTCATGACTTATCCATGAGACTGCTACCCAATGTGATAAAACTGGCTATATTCCTACTTGGGAGAAAGACTCTAATAATTCTCAAGAACTGTAACTCTGTTAGAGAGAATATACTTAACCAGAAGTGATGGATACTCAGGATTTTCTATCACTGAGAATGATTTAAAAACACCTCCTCCTTTAAAAAGGGGACAGGATACTTGGGAATCTATTTGCCAAGAATGACTCAGAAACTTTTTGAAAACAATTATAAAACACTTCTCACACAAATTAAATCAGATTTAAATATCTGGGCAAATATCAACTGCTCATGGATAGATAGAGTTAATATAATAAAAATGACAATTCTACCAAAACTAAACTACCTGCTCAGTGCCCTACCAATCAAAATTCCAAAAAAATTAATGAGTTAGAAAAAGTTGTAAATAAATTCATATGGAGAAATAAAAAGCCAAGAATTTCCAGGGAGTTAGTGAAAAAAAAGTACCTGATCTAAAATCTAAAATCAAAACTGTTTGGTATTGGCTAAGAAATACAGTGGTGGACCAGTGGAATAGACTATGTGCAACAGCAGGAAACTATTATAGTAATCTGCTGTTTGATAAACCCAAAGAGTCCAGCTATTGGAACAAAAACTCTCTCTTTGATAAAAACTGGGAAAATTGGACGTTAGTATGGAAGAGACTTAGACCAATACCTCACACCCTTTACCAAGATAAGATCCAAATGGTTACAAGATTTAGACATAAAAAAACAATACTACAAGCAAATTAGAAGACCAAGGACTACTTTACCTCTCAGATCTATGGAAAGGAGAGCAGTTTATGACTAAGGAAGAGATGGAGAACATCACTTAAAACAAACTAGATTATTTCGATTACATTAAATTAAAAAGCTTTTGCACAGATAAAACCACTGTAACCAAGATAAAAAGAAATATAGTAAATTGAGAAACAATCTTTACAACTAATGATTCTGACAAAGGACTCATTTCTAAAATATACAGAGAACTGAGTCATATTTTTAAAAAAAGCCATTCCCCAGTTGACAAATGGTCAAAGGATATGCAAAGGCAATTTACAGATGAGGAGATCAAAGCAATCCATAGTCATATGAAAAATTGTTCTAAATCATTAATTATGAGAGAAATACAAATTAAAGCTTCTCTGAGGTACCACCTCACACCTCTCAGACTGGCCAATATTACCAGAAAGGATAATGATCATTTTTGGAAGTGTTGTGAGAAATCTGGGACACTATTACACTGTTGGTGGAGCTGTAAACTTCATCCAACCTTTCTGGAGAGAAATTTGGAACTATGCCCAAAGGGAAACAAAAATGTGCATACCCTTTGATCCAGCAATACCACTACTGGGTCTATATCCTGAAGAGATGATGAAAAAGGGTAAAAACATCACTTGTACGAAAATATTCATAGCAGCCCTGTTTGTGGTGGCAAAGAATTAGAAATCAAGTTAATGTCTTTCAATTGAGGTATGGCTTAGCAAATTGTGGTATATGTATGTCATGGAACACTATTGTTCTATTAGAAACCAGGAGGGATGGGAATTCAGGGAAGTCAGGATGGATTTGCATGAACTTATGCTGAGTGAGATGAGCAGAACCAAAAAAAACACTGTACACCCTAACAGCAACATGGGGGTGATGTTCAACTTTGAGGGACTTGCTCATTCCATAAGTGCAACAATCAGGGACAATTTTGAACTATCTGGAATGGAGAATACCATCTGTATCCAGATAAAGAACTGTGGAGATTGAACAAAGTTCAAGGACTATTCCCTTTAGGAAAAAAAAACCCTCAGATATCTTATTGTCTGATCTTGTTATATCTTATACTTTTTGTTTCTTCCTTGAGGATATGATTTCTCTCTCATCACACTCAATTTGGATCAATGTACAACATGGCAACAAAGTAAAGAATGACAAATTGCTTTCTGTGGGGGGTGGGGGAGGGAAGTAAGATTGGGGGGAAAAATTTAAAACTCAAAATAAACAAAATCTTTAAAAAATGCAATAAAAGGGGAGGACAGGACGGAGACTGGAGGTGGGAGGGATTGAATGGATTAAATCTCATTACATTAAGAGGTACAAAAGACCTATGGTAATAGAGGGGAAGAAGGGAGGAGGTGAGAAACATCTGAATCTTCCTTTCATCAGACTTGGCTTAAAGTTAATTTACACACACACACTCTCAGTTAACTTAAAAAAAGTCTTACCTTTCAAATATTAAAAAGGAAAAGGGGGAGGGGGGACAGAGACAGGGAGGGGAAGAAAAGGGGGAACTCACAGAAGGAAGAGAAGGGAAAGGGGAAAAAGGGAAAGGGGAAAGAAAAGGGAGGAGGTGGATATAGGAGGGCAAACACACTGAAGGGGCCAGTATTCAGAAATAAAATACTAGGGAATACAAATAAAGGGAAAAAGAGGGGAATAGAAACAGAGGGAAAATAGCATGGAGGGCAGTAAAGAGTTAGTAATTATAGCTTTGAATGTGAATGAGGTGGATTCCCCCTTAAAATGTAAGTGAATAGCAGAGTGGATTAAACACCAGAATCCTGCAATATGTTGCTTACAAGAAACTCATTTGAATCAGAGAGATCCATATAGAGTAAAGGTAAAATGTTGGAGCAAAATATATTTTGCTTTAGCTGAAGTAAAGAAAACTGGGGTAGCAATCTTTATCTCAGACAAAGTAGTTGCAAAAATAGGTAGTGTTAAAAGAGATAAGAAAGGAAACTATATTTTCCTAAAAGGTACCATAGACAATAAAGTGATTTCAGTACTGAATATGTATGTACCCAATAGTATAGCATCCAAATTCTTAGAGGAGAAGCTGAGAGAACTACAGGAAGACATAGACAGCAAAACTCTATTAGTTGGAGACCTCAACCTCCTGCTCTCAGATTTAGATAAATCGAATCATAAAATGAATAAGAAAAAAATTAAGGAGGTAAATAGATTGTTAGAAAACCTAGACTTATGGAGGAAATTGAATGAGGATAGAAAGGCATATACCTTTCTCTCTGCAGTACATGGCATTTATACAAAAATTGACCATATACTAGGGCATTAAAAACCTAATAATAAATTGCAAAAAGACATAAATAGTGAATACTTCTTTCTCAAATCACAATGCAATAAAAATTATATGTAATATTGGCCCATGGAGATATAGACCCAGAACTAATTGGAAAATGAATAACCTCATTTTAAAGAATGAGTGGATCAAACAACAAATTAAAGAATTATTTTATCCTAGATAATGACAATAATGAAACAATATACCAAAATCTATGCAATTCACTCAAAGCAGCTGTTAGGGGATATATTATGTCTTTAAATGCTTACAAGAATAAATTAGAGAAAGAGGAAATCAATTAACTAAATATGCAATTACAAAAATTAGAGAAAGAACTAATTAAAAACCCCCAATTAAAAGCCCACAATTAAAAAATATTTAGAAATTCTAAAAATTAAAGGGGAAAATAATAAAAGCAAAAGCAAAAAATCTATTGAATTAATAAAACCAAGAGTTGGTTTTATTAAAAAAAACAATACAATTGATAAACCTCTGGTCAATTTGATTTAAAAAAAGAAAGAAGAAAACCAAATTGCTAGTATCATAAATGAAAAAGGTGACCTCACCACCAATAAGGAGGAAATTAAAGTAATAATCAACAATTTTTTTGCCCAACTCTATGCCAATAAATTTGACAATCTAAGTGAAATGGACAAATATTTACAAAATATATAAGTTGCCCAGGTTAAATGAGATTAAATACCTAAAACAATCCTATCTCAGAAAAAGAAATTTAACAAGCCATCATTGAACTCCCTAAGAAAAAATCTCCAGGGCCTGATAGATTAACAAGTGAATTCTATCAAACATTTAAGGAACAATTGGTTCCAATTCTATATAAACTCTTTGGAAAAATAGGGGAAGACGGAACTCTGCCTAACTCTTTCTATGACATCAATACGATGCTGATACCTAAAGCAGGAAGAGTTAAAACAGAAAAAGAAAATTATAGATCTATCTCTATGATGAATATAGATGCAAAAATCTTAAATAAAATCTTAGCAACACGATTGCAAGTTATCACTAGGATAATACATTATGATCAAGTAGGATTTATCCCAGGAATGCAGGGTTGGTTCAATATTAGGAAAACTGTTAGTATAATTAATTATATCAACAACAAACCTATCAGAAATTATATGATCATATCAATAGATGCTGAAAAAGTTTTTTGACAAAATACAGCACCCATCCCTACTAAAAACACTGGAGAGTGTAGGAATAAATGGTTTGCTCCTTAGAATAATAAGCAATATCTATCTGAAACTATCAACAAGCATTATATTCAATGGGGAGAGCCTAGAGGCATTTCCAGTAAGATCAGGGGTGAAACAAGGGTGCCCATTATTACCACTACTACTCAATATCGTATTAGAAATGTTGGCTTCAGCAATTAGAGAAGAAAAAGAAACTGAAGGAATTAGAATTGGGAAGGAAGAGACAAAACTCTCACTCTTTGCAGATGACATGATTGTATACCTATCGAAACCTAAGAAATCATTCAAAAAACTACTGGAAACAATTAGCAATTTTAGCAAAGTTGGAAGATATAAAATAAACCTTCATAAATCTTAAACATTTTTATATATGACTAACAGATACATCAGGAAGAGCTAGAAAGAGAAATACCATTCAAAGTAACCTCAGACAATATAAAGTACCTAGGAGTCTATTTGCCAAGGTAGACTCAGAACTTTTTGAAAACAATTGCAAAACACTTCTCATGCAAATTAATTCAGATTAAAATAACCAGGCAAACATCACCAGCTCATGGATAGGTCTAGCTAATATAATAAAAATGACAATTCTATCAAAATTAAACTACCTGTTTAGTGTCCTACCAATCAAAACTCCAAAGCATTACTTTAATGAGTTAGAAAAAGTGGTAAGTAAATTCATATGGAAAAATAAAAAGTCAAGAATTTCCAGGGATTCAATAAAAAAATGCAAAAGAAGGTGGCTTAGCCCTACCTGATCTAAAAATTATATTATAAAGCATCAGTCATCAAAACATCAAAACTGTCTGGTATTGGCTAAGAAATAGAGTGATGGATCAGTGGAATAGACTAGTGCAATAGCAGGAAACAATTATAGTAATCTGCTGTTTGATAAACCCAAAGAGTCAAACTATTGGGATAAAAACTCTCTCTTTGATAACAACTGCTGGGAAAATTGGAAGTTAGTATGGAAGAGACTTAGATTAGACCAATACCTCACACCCTATACCAAGATGAGATCAAAATGGATACAGGATTTAGACATAAAAAACAATATTAAAAGCAGACTAGAAGATCAAGGACTAGTTTACCTGTCAGATCTATGGAAAGGGGAGCAGTTTATGACTAAGGAAGAGATGGAGAACATCACTAATAACAAAAATGATTTTGATTACATTAAATTAAAAAAGATTTTGCACAAATAAAACCACTGTAACCAAGAAATGTAGTAAACTGGGAAACAATCTTTACAACTAATATTTCTGATATAGGACTCATTTTAGAATATACGGAAAACTGAGTTGAATTTTCAAAAACAAGCCATTCCTCAATTGACAAATGGTCAAAGGATATGCAAAGGTAATTTACAGACGAGGAGATCAAACAATCCATAGTCATATGAAAAATTGCTCTAAATCATTACTTATTAGAGAAATGCATATTAAAGCTTCTCTGAGGTACCACCTCACACCTCTCAGATTGGCCAAAATGACCAGAAAGGACAATGATCATTGTTGGAAGGGTTGTGGGAAATCTGGGACCACTAATACATTGTTGGTGGAGCTGTGAACTCATCCAACCTTTCTGGAGAGCAATTTGAATCTATGCCCAAAGGGTAACAAAAATGTTCATACCCTTTCATCCAGCAATACCATTACTGTGTCTGTACCCTGAAGAGATGATGAAAAAGGGTAAAAACATCACTTGTACAAAAATATTCATAGCACCCCAGTTTGGGGTGGCAAAAAAACTGGAAATTGAGTGAATGTCTATCAGTTGAGGAATGCCTGAAAAAATTATGGTATATGTATCTTATGGAAAACTATTGTTCTATTAGAAACCAGCAGGCATGGGAATTCAGAGAAATCTGGAAGGATTTGTGTGAACTGATGCTGAGTGAGATGCACAGAACCAGAAGAACTTTATATACCCTAACAGCTACATGGGGGTGATGATCAACCTTAATGGACTTGCTCATTTCATCAGGGCAATAATTAGGGACAATTTTAGGGTATCTGTGATGGAGAATATCATCTATATCCAAAGAAAGGATTGTGGAATTTAAACAAAGACCAAAGACTATTACCTTTGATTTAAGATATGAGATATGAGATAGCAAAATTATATAAGGTAACATTTTTAAAAAAAATTTACCTTTAATTTAAATTTTTTTTTAAAAAAAGGTACCTTATATAATTTTGCTATATCATATTTTTTTCCTTAAGGATATGATTTCTCTCTCAACACATTCAATTTTGATCAATGTATAGCATGGAAACATTGTAAAGACTATCAGATTGCTTTCTGTGTGGGCTGGGGGAAGGGAAAAGAGATGGGGGGAACTGTAAAATTAGAAAACATTAAAAAAAATTTTAAAAATAAATAAATGTGTAGGGGAAGCTAGGTGGCTCAATGGATAGAACAATGGTCCTGGAGTCAGGAGGACCTGAGTTCAAATCTGCCCTCAGACACTTAATAATTACCTGTGTTACCTTGGGCAAGTCACTTAATCCCGTTGCCTTGTCAAAACCAAAAAAAGTGTGTCGGAGCAGTTAGCAGATAGAGACCCCACTGACCCTGGAGTTAGGAGGACCCGAGTTCAAATCCAACCTCAGACACTTGATAAGGTTATTTACCTGACTTAACCCCATTACCTTGCAAAAACCAAAAGTAAAGAAATAAATAAAAATAAGTGTATTATTATTATTACTACCACTATTACTACTGCTACTGCTACTACTAATATTAATACAAATAGGATTGGAGTTGAAAAGTTTAGAAGTCCTTTAGTTTATCCATTGTTAGATAACAATGGAACAGCTGTGCATTAAATAGATTATTGTTTCCTGAGTAAGGGAGAACTGAGTTCAAAAGTGGCCTCAAATGTTTATTGACTCTGTGACCTTGTGTGAGTATCTTAATTTCTATTTGCCTCAGTTTCCTCATCTGAAAAATAAACAGAGGTAATAGCATCTACCTCCCAGGGTTGTTGTGAGGATAAATGATAACATAATTTTAAAGTGTTTAGCATACTGCCTGGCACAGATATGAACAGTTGTTATTATTGTTACAGTGCACTTCCACGGAAGCATGAGTCTATGGCCTTAGTGAACTTCTGTAGTATGGAGCACCCTAGAATACATTGGCTGACTTTCCTGGCTGAGCAGACTTACATACATAGCTTAGAGTTGGGATCTCTATGGTCCGCCTTTTGTTCCTAGTCTATATAGGTTTACTAGCACACCCTCAATGTGGTGAGCGTGAGGAAGGGGTGCTCAATGAGCTGAGTTTAGAAGTGAGTTCATGGGTTAAGAAAAATAAGGGTTTTTTTGCCTTCTTTGGATTTCAGATGTCCTAAATCATGGAGACAACTAAAGATTCTTTACCTTTGATGCATCATTTCTGTTTTAGAGAGGTTGGGAAAGTCAGGGGGATCAGTGAAAAATGTGTAGTTCTCCATCTTCTTTATTAGTTGGCCCAGAAGTCTGTCCATATCTTTCCATAACTCCTCCATATTTGAAGGCTTTTCTTTTGTTCTTTTAATAGTTTTAAATAACAGTTAAATCTTTGGACTTGCCACCTC
Organism: Macrotis lagotis; assembly: GCF_037893015.1. Taxonomy (NCBI): domain Eukaryota; kingdom Metazoa; phylum Chordata; class Mammalia; order Peramelemorphia; family Peramelidae; genus Macrotis; species Macrotis lagotis. The sequence goes on from NC_133658.1 coordinate 640,247,939, forward strand.
CCTCTTGCTATGCAATGAGCCTTTCCCTTTTTCTGGTCATATAGGTGCTCACTAATGATGGTCTATATCCCTCTATCCCCACAGAACTTCTTTTCATTTGTCTTTTTCCAGTCACTCACTTTTCATTGAGTGAGATGGAGAGAGAGAATTAAAGGGACAAGTAGAAATATGATCAAAAAGTTTCCCAGATTATAACAATTAGTAGACTTTGTAATATCAAGAATATAATCGGTCATTGTTCGTTAACCCCATTTGGGGTTTTCTTGGCAGAGATACATTGCCTTCTCCAGGTCATTTTACATTATGAGGAAACTGAAGCAAACAGGTAACTTTCCCTGAGTCATACAGCTAGTAAGTGTCTGTGGCCAGATGTGAACTCAGGAAGGGAAGTCTTGACTCCAGGCCCCTCACTATCCACTCCATGATTTAGTTCCCCTCCAAGTGTGGTTTCTAAGTATGTATCTCAAGGGTACCCTTATCTTTCAATAGTCAACAAATATATATATATACATACACAAAACAACTTCCACTTCATTCCCTATATAAACATCTAATATGCTCCAGGTTCTGTGTGACATGCTGGAAAAATAAAGACAAAAACAAAATAGTCCCTGCCCTCAAGGAATTTACATTGTCTACTTCTCATCTTTTGAATTCATTTGACTTTGCCAATTAGTAGTTTATGGAGTCAAATAGGAAAAACAGCAATAAAGATGAACTTTCTAATTATATATTCTGAAAATTAAGTCTAATGATAAAGTAGGTTAATCAGAGTCCTCATGTGAAAGAACTGTTAATGACTGGTTTGAGACTAAGCATGACAAGTCATACCAGCAAACCTGAAGATGAAAGACCAAAGGGCAGTGGAAATAGACCTTGGAGATAGAGGGCAAGGCTAACATTTTCCAGCTCCATGTTTTCCTGACCCCATTTTTCTTAACAGGGCAATAACATTAAAGTCATTGTATTCAAATAATCAGAGAGAAACTTCAGATATACTTGAGCTATTTAGGTATTGTGTAATGGGGTAACAAATTAAAATATTGTATATGTTATCAGCTGATGCAAAAAAGACAGAGGTAAGCTGTGTGGCCTTGGGCAAGCCACTTAACCCCGTTTGCCTTACAAAAACCTAAAAAAAAGACAGAGGTGGCAACAAAGTTATGGCTAAAATAGATATAACTAAAAGAGATAAATAAGGGAATCATATTTTGATGAATGGTATTATAGGCAATGATGCACACATTTACATATATATATATATATACATATACAATATTCAAATATGTAAGAATACAAGTCATTCCCCTATAGATAAATGACCAAAGTATATGAATAGGATGCTTTTCAATAAAGAAATCAAAACAATATATAGTCGCATTAAGAAATGCTCTAAATCATTATTAATTAGAGAAGTACAGATTAAAATAACCTTGAGATATAATTTTACACTTGCCAGATTGGCTAAAATGATAGAAGAGGAAAGTGGCAAATATTGGAGATAATGTGGAAATATTGGGACACTAATTTATTGGTGGTATAATTGTGAGATGAACCAACCATTTTAGAAAGCAATATGGAATTATGCTCAAAGAATTATACCCTTTGACCCAGCAATACCACTACTTGGTCTATTTCCAAAGATGATTAGGGAAAAAAGGAAAAGAAAAGAATGTATATGTTCTAGAATGTTTATAACAGCTTCTTTGTGGTGGCAAAAAAGTGAAAATTGCAGAGATGCCCATCAATTGGGACATGGCTGAACAAGTTGTGGTATTTTGTAATGGAATACTACTATGTTATAAGAAATGGTGAAATCAATGATTTTAGAAAAACATGAAAAGACTGGTAAGAAATAATGAAGAGCAAGATGAGCAGAACCAAAAGGATATCACAAACAATAGCAACAATATTGTTTTAAGAATGTCTTTGATTGAATAAGTTATTTTGGCTCTTTATAAATGCTCAAATTAACTATAAAGGACATATGAAGAAAGATGCTATCTGCATCCAGAGAAAGAACTGATAAATAGAAACATGTATAGAATAATTATATTTATAATGTTTGTATATATATATATATATATACATATATATATATATAAATATATACACATAAATATACATATTTGTGTCTAATGGTAACCATCTCTAGGGTGGGCAAGGCGAGAGGGAAGAAGAAAATAGAAATTTACATGATTATTTTGTTTAGATTTGAAAGGAATATTAAGTTGTGCATGGTAGATTTGCAGTTTCATATACAATCTTCTTTTTATTGTACTATGCTATGGAAATCCTTATGCTATTCCAAAAGTTAAAAATTAAATACAATTTAAAAAGAAGGTAACCTAGAATAGATGTAGTTCATTAAGTGCTGAACTTGGAGTCCAAAAAACCTTGATCCAAATTTTTCATCTGAATCTCCCTAACTGAATGACTACAGGCAATGGGCATTTTATATTTCTGACTCAAAGTCCTTTATAGGGTTAATCATAACCTACATTCATTTTCCCTCAATACACTGGTGTGAAGCTCAAAAGATATAATATAGAGTAAAACACTTTGCAAACTTTGGAATCAGCTAGTTAAATGCCAGTTATTACATTGTTATCAAGAGGGAGTTTAGGGTAGGAGATAAGAGAGCAAACATTCATTACAGGAAGATATGGGGAATAGGTCGACCTCTGACACACTCCAGCTATGCAATCCAGGACAAGTCTCCATCCCTCAAATCTCTCCCCATGCTACAATTATTCCTTCTACATCATGCTCTAGGTATTGATGCCCTTGAGATCTGGAAAATCCTCATATAAATTTTGGCCCTCTCCTCATCCCATTCAATAAACTCCAGTAGCTCCCCTTCAGATCAAATAAAAAATTCTGTTTAGCGTTCAAAATTCCACATGACTTCTTGTCCCTTCCACATTTTTATCGCCTCGTATTCCTTTGCATATACTGTGTTCTAGCTATACCAGCATCTTTGCTATGTTGTACATGAGACATTCCACTCTAAAATTCTCTTCTCCTCATCTCCACTTCCTAGCTTGCTTGTCATTCTGATAATCACCCTTAATTCTAGTGCTGTCTATTGATTATTTTTAATGTTTTTCTATATATAACATTTGTACATGTTGTTTTTAATGTTATCATCCCTATTAAATTAACTTTTGCCTTTCTTTCTATCTCTAAAACTTATCAGTGTCCAACACATAGTGGGCAGTTAGAAATGTTTATTGATTTACTGCCTGATTTTACCTTAAGTTTCAGGGAACTCACTAATACTAAATATACTTTGGGAAGGGAATTTCCTCACTGGAAATTCTAAACATTGAGGAAATTTCAGGTCAAGATCAACAAAACAAAATAAAATAAATATGACATTTAGCACAGGGTTGAACTTGGCCAAATTAGGTAGAAATCTTGAACCTCAGTCCTGGTACAAATTGTTCCCTTCAAGAATTCCAACTACAAGAGAGATTTTAACTAGTGAAGAAGCTTTTTAAAAAAAGTATTTTCCTTGGCCTTTATATGTGCTCTTCCCCCACCCCAACTCCCTTCACAGCTGAAGGAGTGGAACAACACAACTATTTCTATCAACTAAAAGTCCATTTCTTTTTTATCATTGGCATCAGGAGCCAGAGAGAAAACTAGATTTTCATGATGAAGTGAAGGATAACTGAAAGTAATCTGAAAGTAATATTGCTGCTTCCCCCATCTTGTTAAATTTGGCCTAGTGTTAAAAAAAAGTAAAGAATGTTTATATTTGCAGAAATGGAAAAGTTGCAGATTTAGAATTTTTAACATAAGGATTAATTAGACATGGTTATCATATTCCTAAAGTAATAACTAAGTTATTGTTCAAAAAATAAGTGTATTTTGAATCAAAGCCTTAAATCAAAAGAAAAGGAATTATTAGCCAGAAAAAAGGTCTCAGCTTACAAATGCAACATATTTATATGTGTGAAAATTCTAGCCTCAAAAATTAGGTCATCATCTGATGTTTATTAGGTTTTAAAAATACTAAAATCTTGCTTACATATCAATATCATAGTGTATATTGGAGTCAGGAAAATCTTTTTTTTTTTGAGTTTTTTTGCAAGGCAATAGGGTTAAGTGACTTGCCCAAGGTCACACAGCTAGGTAATTATAAAGTGTCTGAGGCCACATTTGAATTCAGGTCTTCCTGACCAGGGCCAATGTTCTATCCACTAGCTGCCCTCAAGTCAGGAAAATCTGAGTTCAAATTCTGCCTCAGATACTTAATAACTGTGTGACCTTGGACAAATCATTTGACTTTTTTCTGCCTCAGTTTCCTCATCCCTTAGATATGAAAAATAATATTACCCATCTGACAGAATTGTAAAGATAATACATATATATATATATATATATATATATATATATGTATTTAGTTCTTTACAAACTTTAAAACACTGTAAATATCTTCAGTAAGATAGTCTCTACTCCATTCCTTTTCAGTGTTAGGGGAGTAAGGAAGAACAAGTATCAAAGAATTCTAGTTTTTATTGTAACAAAGATTAACCCATCTTTGGACATAACTGCCTATATGCACTTCCCCTTCCCCCTCCTCCAGGCATTTATGTCAGGACAGTTAATAATTCAGAAGGTGATTTTTGTTTTCTTTTATTCCACTTCTGCCTTATGGAGCAAGTCAGACTGAGAGGGAATATCTATGTGAACTGGTCATCTTTTGGGGGGATGGTCTAGGGTAGGGTTACTTAATATCCAATATTATTGCTTGTGGTTATATTCAGTTTTAATTTTGGACCTGCCTTTACCAATGCAAAGAGAGAAAATGATTTTTAAAGGTGCATTAACTCATTTGCTTTATTTAAAAAATTCTATTTCTTTCAGAGAATGTTCCCTCTCCACTCCTATCTCCCATCCCATTAAGAAATTTGATCACTTCCTCCCTCCAAAGATAAGATCCTGACCTCCCAACTTAGTATAGTCTCCAGCACTGTAACTAAGAAATGTTTTTGAATGTTGGTACTCCCTACTCTGGACAGCTCCCCTGCCCAGCTCTGCCCAATCCTTGTGAGATTGAAGGGAGAGGTCTATCTATTCCACCGGCAGGACTTCCATTAGCCAGGTGGCGTTGGATTAGACTGGAGGGAGCCTTGGCAGCTCTGTACCACCACCATTAGCTGAATAAGTGCTTTCTCCGCCCACTGACTGCAGGAACAGGGCTCTGTCATCCAGGGCCAAAGAGCTTTTCCTGCTAATTTATATGGATGTGGTAGGGGAGTCTAACCTTGAAATGTTCTGTGTAAAACATGCTGTTCTTTGAATTGGCACCCTCAAAAGAACACCCTGAAACTGGAGCAAGCCTTCAGTGGCCTGGAGCCCAACAACACTGAAGGCACTTGATCTTATGCCCCAACAGTTTTCCCTTCACTTTTCTAGTCTCTGACATTCAAGTCAAATCACATCAAAGGACTGGAGAAGTAATTACTGATCACTGGAATGAGCTTTAGATTTCACTATTATTTAGGAAATGTTGCAAATATTTCTGGACCTTATGTTAATAGGTGTCAGTCATCAAGGAAAGGAATTTTCAGTAACCTTGTTTCTTCTTCTCAGAAATAACTTTTCCATGGTGATCTCACAGTGGAAATTGTGCTGGATTTGGAGTCAAAAGATCTAGGTTCCAATCCATGATTTACTACTTTCTACTAATATGAGGCCTCTAGGCCTCAGTTTCTTCATCTGTAAAATGTGGGGATGGTGCTAAAATAAAATGGCTCCATTGTAAATCTAAGATCCAAGGTATCCTTTCTACTGGCTGGCAACATGTACACAATAATTTCCAGTCAGTGTAAAATGACCAATTTATACCATCACTTTCCTTTCAACAAATTTGGAAGTCAAATTGACTCTCTCACATGCCTAGTTCTTGGGAGTTTGTCAGCGATGGTACTTTCTCAAAGGGAAGTAGTTGGAAGCATAGAGACTAAAGCAATTCTGAGCAAGTCCATCAGTCACCCAGAAACTAGATCCAGGATCATGACTATCTAGATACTTCATTCTTTTCTAAAATTTTTAATTATTTTTCCAGCTAAGAGAAATGAAATAAACTCTACAAAGGAGTTTATACCTAGACAGTTGTGAAGTCTGTAAAATTTGCCTTCTGTGTCCAGTCTTATCATGTAATGTTCTTTCTCTAATTCAAAGACTGAATGATCTCCCTTCACCCCCCCCCCCACACACACAATTGCTCCCATCAAAATTTCCTCTTGGAAAAAGAGACAACATACTCATCATTTACATGAAGGTATAAATGACTATTGACAGCTAAGCAGCTTTAAAGATATAATTCAGTTTCTCTGGTCAAACGATTTTGGAGCAGATTGCCTAAATTAACATCTCCTACTCAATTCAATTAAAGAAATACTTAATTTCTTCCATGTGCAAGGTACTGTGTTTGGTGCTGGGATACAACAATGATAATGGCACAAAGAGTCCTGGGCTAAGGGGCCTCATTGTGTAATATTGTAATTGTTCTGGCAGCTAAACTGTTGGATTTAGAGTCAGTTGAAATTCAAGTCTGGCCTCAGACTCATACTAGTTTGTGACCCTAGGCAAGTCATTTAATCTCTGTCTGCCTTAGTTTCTGATCTATAAAATAGGGATAATAACAATACCTAACTCTTAGAGTGAAATGATATAACATTTAATGATCAAATGAGATAAAATATTTAAACTACTTTTCAAATCATTAGGTGTTATATAAATCTTTGCTATTATTATTATTACTATTATTATTATTAAAATGTTTGCAGAATGGCACAATCATGATGCAAGGAAAAAAATTCAGAAAAAAATACTTTACAGAAACCTAAGAGAGTGATCATTTTCAGCTTGGAAGATAAGGGAAAGGCTTTCTTGGAGAGGTGGCACATGAACTGGGGTCTTAAAGGAGGGGGATATTCTAGACAAGAATGCCAGCCAATACAACTGCACCACAAGCAAGAGATAGCAAAGCAAGATCTGGAACCACTCAATAGTTCAATATAACTGAAATGTAAATGGGGGAGGGATTTCAAGTGAAATAAGTCTGGAAAGATAAATTGAGTTATTTAAATTCCAGGCTTGGAAGTTTGTATTTTTCCCCTCTGGCTACATGCCCTATGGAGCAACAGAAAATTTTGAAGCAAGGGAACAATATGATCAGAGTAGTACATTAAGAAGATTACTCTTATAGTTGGAGAAGGAAGAGGCTAGCAGGAAAACCACTTAGAAAAACTATTAATTTAGGTCAGGGAAGAGATGATGAGGGCCAAAACTAGAGTGGTTAATAGTGTGCAAAGAAAAGAATGGATAGGTGGGAAAGCTATTGTGAATTGACATGACTTGGTGAGTGATTGGGTGTAGGGAATGAAGGTAAGGGAAGAATTAAAGATGACTTCAAGTTTTCTAGCCTGAATCATGAGAGAATGGTTATTCATAAGCAAAAACAAGGATTTTGGAAGGAGTCGCAGGTTTGAAAAGAATATGATAAGTTTAGTTAGCCTTGGATGTGTTAAGTTTGAGTTGTAGGTGGGACACCCAGATGGTAGTATGATTAGGTGTGTGGGGCCAAAACTCGAGGGAGATATGGGGGCTGGTTATGTAAATACAGGAACTATATGCATAGAGATGACCATGGAAGCAGTGGGAGTGGATGATACAGTCAAAGGAGAAGGTGCAGAGCAGTCTTAAACCAGGGTCTAAAGATTATCCCCACGGGAGGGTATGTTGATAAATTGGGTGGGTGGGTGGAATTACATCTTAATTTTCACCAACTCTAACTGAAATTTAGCAGTTCCTTCAATTCTTTAAATATATTATTTTGAAACCCAGAAAGATTAAATGAACTCATGCTGAGTAAGGTGAGCAAAACTAGAAGACCATTATATTCATTAATAGCAACATTGTGTGGTGATCAATTATGGGAGACTTAGCTATTCTCAGTAATACAGTGATTAAAACTCATGCTGGAAAATGTCATCCACATCCAGATAAAGAACTATGGAGTCTGAATGCAGACCAAAGCATGCAATATTCACTTTTTAAAAATTGTTTTTATTTTTTCTTGTTATTTTTTCCTTTTTTCTGATTCTTCTTTTATAACATGACCAATATAGAAATGTGTTTAATGATTGTACTTTACATCAGATTGCTCATTGTCAAGGGGAGGGGAGAGATAATAAAGGGAGGCAGAAAAATGTGACACTCAAAATCTTACCAAAAAAAATCAATGTTGAAAATTACCTGTACATATAATTGGAAAAAATAATATTAACTGAGAAAAAAGTAAAAACATTATTTTGAGAAGGGGTCTTTGGGATTCAACAAACAGTCAAAAGAATCTATGATGAAAAAAACATTAAGAACCACTGATAAAGAGGAGAGCTATGTGTATTCTCAGTTATTCCCATTAGAATCAATGACTCGGCACAACCAATGTCTCAGGTGCTGAGAGTTTATTTTATTCTGTTTTTATTTATTTCATAATAGTAAATCTCATAATTTCTTGGATCAGCCTATTAACTAGAATGTTATTAAACTTTACATATTTGGAACATTATTGATAGAGTTCAACAGTCACATTATGCTTTTCACATTATGCTTTTCACATTATGCTTTTCTACTTGAATTTTTTTGAAAAGGTAAATTTGATTCTATGAATGAGGTTGTCAATAATTACAACAAATACTTATTAAGCATTTATTCCATGTAGATTCTAGAGAAAGAAAGACATATAAAGTATGTTCTCTGCCTTAAAGAGGCTAATAATCTAATATGGGAGATGGCATACACTCCAATGAATACAGTACATAATGGAATGTGGTACTCAACTGTGGGTTATATAGGCAAGAACACTGTTTTTGGAATCAGTGGACCTGGGTTCAAATTCAAGCTCTGCCATTTACTACATGTATGATAAGTCACTTCCTTTCTATGGTTCTTTAATTATCTCCTCTGTAAAAATGAAGGGGTTTGACTAATTGGCTTCTAGGTCCATGAACATTTAGAATCATAGGAAGAATCCTATGGCTCTAAGTGCCTGAGAACAAAAAGGGAAGGAATACACATAACTAGAGATTCAAGGGAGACTCCACATTAGAAATGACATTAAAGCTAGGTGAGCAAGCATTCAAACAGGTAGAGAATGAGATGTGGTTGGGGGTAGAACGCAGTGCTGATAGCATCCCACGCATTTTCAACATTACAATATACCACAGGAGGAAAATCAGGAAAACCAATCTTCCCAAGAGAAACTGATTACTAGCCAACACTGAATATTTTCCATTGGATAACAAGAACGACTGTCATTTATAGAACACTTAAGATTTGCACTTTATAGACATTATTTTATTTAAGCCTCTCAATAGACCCATGAGATAGATCTTATAGGCACTATTATAGAATAAAGACAAAGCTCTTCAGGAAATCCGGAATTGTTTCTAGAGAGAAAAATGATGGGGCCCTAAGTGCTCACCAACTTGCTTCTGAAATTCATTATGAGATGACAGGTTGGAACTTGTCTGTCATCAAGATATGCAATTTGCATTCAATATTGAAACCCAGTTGTTGCTTCTGAGTTGTGATTATGTTCCCATGAATCTACCATGTGTGCGATTCCCCAGGTCACCATAATCCTCAGTAATCTTTGCCCAGTTTGTGAAACATTGCCACTCTCAGGAGTGGGGGGTGGGGTGGGGAGAAATAATTTCCTAAAATAAAACCCAAATTAACTTTAGAACTTTAGTCCCAAGGCAGGCATTTTGTCTCTCTCTATGACTGGTAAATGACACCAGAAGATGGCATCATGAGACTACATGCCATTTAACTATTTCCATGCAGAGGAGCTGGGAATTCCTGGATCTGGAAGCAGATAGAAGAGAGAGTTCCTAGAGATGAATAAAATATTGAAGGGAAGAGTCTGTCTCATTTGGTGGGGTGTTTAGTGATCAGATTCATTAGAAAAATTATTTAATGCTTATATTATATCAAGCAGCTATATTAGATGACAGTTGCCTGATACAAAAGTTTCTTCCATTTATGTGGGTATTGAAAATACCTGCTTCCTCTAATCTAACATTTTGTGGAACCCCATAGCCTCATATTTTGATTTGTATTGTGTGTGTGTGTGTATGTGTGTGTCCATTTCTTAATTTCTTTACTAGACTGTAAGCTTGTATAGGCAGGGGAGATGGATACCTTATTCAACTTTTTGTTGTCCTGAATTTGTTAAATGAATACCCTTATTTAAATCCTGAAATATTATTTACCCATCACAGGTCAATATCATCTTCTTATCTAGATAGTAAACTCTTAGAGCTTAGGACAGGGTTCAGAGGACAGGATCCACAACCTCTTTTTTTTATAACTCATGCAACCCATTTGTGTGATGAGGAGATCATGGAAGAGTATGTTCAAAGTCTTTTTTTCAAGATGATGGAGAGAACAGAGTAATGGCACAACAGTCAACAATCAGATTGAGCTTAAATCCTCACTGAATATGGTCATTAGAGGTGCTCCATTCAACTCCCTCATTTGCAGATGAGGAAAATAAAGCTCAGAGATGTTCTGAGCCTCAGACTTGTCCTTGATCCCCCAGCTAGGGGACAATAAAAATCAGAGGTTTTCTGACTTCACTTTGACCTCTACATACATCATTCTATATTTTCCCTCATCAGCAGTGTTAAGGAATAGTGTTGGCACTTCCTCTCACCATAATCTGGGTGAACTTGGGGCACTCACATTTGCTACCCCTGGCATCACCTAAACTAGATATTCATTGACCTGATTTTTCCTCCATGCTAAGTGTGGGTGAACAACGACTTAAAGATATGAGCTTGCTGCAAAAGATATGGACACATTTTGTACAAACTTCCCTGGGTTCATGTCAGCCCCCTCCAAAAGAATGGAAGCTCCTGTAGGGCAGAAACTATTTGATATATATATATATATATTTTATTTTGTATTCCCAGCACAGAAAAGGGAAAATAATAGGTACCTAATAAGTCTATTAAGTTAGACTGAAGAGAGGCAGAACTCCAGGTGTGCCAATAGCTCTTGATGACAGTAGAGGTAGAGGCCTAGGTCTTTTTCTGGATATTCTGTCTATACTTCCTGCCATCTTCTGTTTATTAATCAAGTTTATTAATCAAGTAATCAATCTGTCATGAAGCTACTAGTATGCTCCAGGGACAAAGAAGAAGAAAGAGACAATCTCTACTTGCCTGGAGCTTCCGATCTACTGGTAGAGATAAGTACATATTTAAGTTAATTCAAAATAAATGAAGTTAATCATTGAATATAAGGTGGATGACATCAGCAACCAGATGGAGGGATCTGGAAAGGCTTCATGCAGAAGATGATGATTGAGGTACATCTAGATGGAGATAAAGTGGAATACAAAATCACATAGATGAGAGAGAGAGATGAAGTGAGCAATGTAGAGAAGGACAGTTTGTTTGGATCACAGAATGAAAAACAGGATCCAATATCTAATAGGGTTGGAAACATAAGTTGGGACCTGGTTAGGAAGACCTTTGAAAAATGAGCAGAGAAGTTAATATTTGATCCTAAAGGCTACAGGAGCCATTGAAGCTAATTGAGTTGGGGAATGATCTTTGCTTAAGAAAAATTACTTTGGCAAGAGTGTGTTTGAGTGAACTGGATAGCTACATAGATAAAAAAAAAGTGTTTTAAGTTCCAGGAACTGTGATAAGCACTAGGGATACAAAGAAAAGTGAGGCTGTGTTATGGAGCAGCATCAAGAAAAGATGGCAAGGAAATAATGTGAAAGTCTGATTCTGGTCAAAACAAATCAGGTTACTTATCAATTCTAGTGGAGCATTGTGTGTGTGTGTGTTTGTGTGTGTGTGTGTGTGTGTGTGTGTGTGTGATTGTGAATGTATACATGTGGCATGGTTTGCAGATGCTAATAAAGTAATAAAGAGGCCTGGTTTAAGCCAAGATAAGGCAAAAAGCTCATTTATCAGAGTAGAGAACCTTGAGGCAGGGAAACCAATTAGGAGATGCTTGCAAGAATCAACAGGAGAGGAAGCAGCTAGATGGTGCAGTGGATAGAGCACTGGCCCTGGAATCAGAAAGACCCGAGTTCAAATCTAGATTCAGACTTAATAATTGCCTAACTGTGTGATCTTGGGTAAGTCACTTAACCCCATTGCCTGAAATAAAAAAAATGAAAAAAAAAAGAATTAAGGGGAGAGTGATAAGGGCCTGAAGGCAGAGGATATTGCTAAGGGGAAAAAACAGTTTTAAATAGCACCTGAATGGATGCGAGGTTAGGGGGAAGTGAGGGAAAGTGAGAAGGCAAAATTAATGCTGTGACTATGGGCCTAGGAAGTAGTTTAGCAGAACAGGTTTGGGGCAGGGGAGAGGAAGGAGACTATTCCAGAGTACTGGATGTTCTGAATAACTGTTCTCTAAGTGCAAATTCAGAAGGAAATGGTGAGAGAAGCCAGCAAGAGGGGTTAAGGGGAGAACAGAACATGGGCCAGAGGGGTTGGTCTGTTGCTTGCCAGCCCATCTCCAGAGACATTTCTGCTAATTCTCCCCCCTATAATCCATCAGAATGCACAAAGCAAAAGTAACTGTGGTTTCAGCAATAATAATGATATTCGAGCTAGGAATCATGGCAGTGAAAGCAAAATGCTGACTGGCTTAAGGGAGTTCTTCCTAAAGAAGGACTTGGAATAGCAAAGCATTCTGACAATTTATAATAAACTCAAAAGGTAAGAGTTAGCGGAACAAAGCAAAACAAGAACAAGGAATGGGTTGGTTTGTCCCTATTTCTCTCTGTTCCCCATTTTGGATGACCCCCTTTTTTCTGCCTGGTTACTGGATGGCACAGTGGATTACAATATTGGGTCTAGATGCAGGAAGACTGAAACTGGCCTCAGACACTGACCAGCTATGTAACTCTAGGCAAGTCACCTGAACTCTCTGTCTCAGTTTCCTTACCTGTAAAATGAAAGAAAATAATACCACCTAGCTCCCAGGATTGTTATGAGAATAAAAGTGAAATTTTTATAAAATATCCAAACATTAAATTGATTACTATTACTATTGCTGCTGCTGCTGCTATTGCTACATTACTACTACCACCACCACCAACAGTAACACACTACACTACTACTAACTACTAGTACAACTACCATGCTATCATTACTATTACTACCACTTCTACTACTACCACCACCATTAGTACCACCACTGCCTCTACTATCAGTACCACTCCTACTATTACTACTACTACTACCACCACCACTACTACTACTACTACTAACACAAACTACTATTACTATTACTATTTCTACTATACTACTAACCTCACTACTACCACTTCTATTAATAACAATACTAATAATACAAAAACTACTGTTTCTCCCCAGCACCCATCAGAAGGCTCTTCTAGAACAATCCTTGCAAGGTTGTGTACTATGGAGCCTTTCCTTTAGCCTTTTTCTCTATCAAAAATTATCTCCTTGTCCAATTCCTTCAGGTGATTAGCAAGTCTGATAAACTGATTCTAGCCGATAGCTTTGAAAGTTTGCCAGCAGAGTCATGATCAGTAAAATGAAAGCTTTTATGGTTGCCTTTGTTTCCCAAGCACATTGGCACAGTGCTTGAAACATACTAGGAGCTTGATAAATGATTGTTGAATGACTGGTCCATCCAACCTGGGCATTGTTACTTATAGAGGTTTTAAGGCTACCTTCTGGAAGTTATTTTTGTTCTTCTTGATATCAGCCTTAAAATAGAGATATGTCCCAGGCACACATGAGTCTTTTTCTTCAGACAACTTTAAACAATTTTTGAATATCTGATAGGTTTCTGATCTATCCTATTTGTCAGTATATTCAGTTTCACGAATGTCTTCTGTAAGGACTTCCTTTTAAAAATATTTATTTGATTATTTTTCTAATTACATGTAAAGATAATTTTCAACATTCATTTTTGTAAAATTTTCTCCATTCTACCTACTTTCTCCCCATCCTAAGATAGTAATCTGATATAGGTTATGCATGTACAATTATGTTACACATAATTCTATATTAGTCATGCTGTGAAAGAAGAATCAAAGCAAAAAGGTAAAACCATGAGAAGGAAAAAAAACTAAAAAAATTTTAAAAAGTAAAAATAACATGTCTTGATCTTAATTTGGATTCCATAGTTCTTACTCTGGATATACATGGCACTTTCTGAAACAAGTCTCTTAGAATTGTCTTTGATCTGAGCAGCTAGGTAGTGCAGTGGATAGAGCACTGGTCCTGGAGCCAGGAGGACCTGAGTTCAAATCCAGTCTCAGACACTTAATAATTACCTAGCTATGTGTCCTTGGCAAATCCAACTTCTCCGAAAAAGAATTGTCTTTGATCACCCTACTGCTGAGGAGAGAGAGCTAAGTTCATCAGAGTTGAGCATCACACAATGTTGCTGCTAAAGCGAACAACATCTTCTCATTCCCAGCATAAATTCATGTAAATCTTTCCATTTAAGTAATGAGGTATGTACATGCTATTTACAGAGGAGATAGAAGGTAATCTTAGAGAGGAAGGTACTAAAAGCTGGGAATGATCTTAGGAGATCCAAAGGGGCAAAGGATGGTACTAGTAGTAGATGTAAGTAGAATGCAAGTTACCTTTCCCAAATTGGTCCCAGGATCAATTGGGGTTCTTTGGATAGGGAGACCTACAATACAAACTAGAAATACAGGTTTATGATATCAGAGAGGTCCAGGAGTAGACAATTTGTCTTGATGGGTAGTTAGGTAGTATATAGGGCTCTCCATAAGGAACTAGTAGGAGATTGACAGCAGGAAATAGGCAGAGGATTAGGCAGGAATAATAATTAAAAATCATTATTTTTAATAACTTTGGGTTCAAAATAGCCCTGTAGGGGCAGCTAGGTGGCACAGTGGATAGAGCACTGGCCCTGGAGTCAGGAGGACCTGAGTACAAATCTGACCTCAAATACTTAATAATTGCCTAGCTGTGTGACCTTGGGCAAGCCACTTAACCCCATTTGCCTTGCAAAAAAACCCAAAACCCAAAATAGCCCCGTGAACTACAAACTATTCTCTCCTATGTACATTATTCTCTTCTACTGATATTTTCTCCATTTCATGATGAGGGAACTAGTTAATACAGGAGAGATCTGACAAACTGAGTCACAGAGACTAGTGTTCATTAGCCATATTCTGACCTTGGGAAGACTGAAGGTGGAACCTACTCCTAAAAGAAGTAGGGCATTGGAAGGATGCCAAGAAATTTCAACTTTGGGCTGAAAGGGAGGAGGATAATTAGATAGGAACATGGCTAAAAGTTCCGGAGCACAATGTAAGGATGTAGTCATTGGTTATAGGACAAGAACCCTATTACAACAAAACTATTTATTCTTAAACTTTTCCTTATATTTTCCTTGCTCAGGGTCAGACATGGTCCTTGAGTCTAGGGCAAAGCTGAGCCCACAAGTGGGGACTGATTGATTTTACCAGTGAAAACTAGATGACTGAGGAGACAGGGGACCAAGAAAATCATTACCTATTCTTCTCTGCTTTTATCATAATTGATATTACAATCCGCAATCCACAACACTCCCCAGTTTTTATAAATACATTGTAGGGTCTACCAACCTTATAGCATATTTGTGAGACTCAAATGAGTTTAGATAGAAAACACTTTGCAAGGTTTAAAATACTACATACCCTCTGCTATCATCATTATTATTTATGGCATAGTCCTAATTGCTTGGGATACAGTGATTCAAAATGGAAATGAAGCCCTTCCTTTCAAAGCACCAATGATCTTCAGAGATACAGGCCATACATAGCCAGAGATTTAAAAAAACACAACAGTATAAGGCGGCATCTGATAAAATTCTATATGAGTAATAGAAGAGTTCATAGGACAGAGTGATCTTTAGAAGATGGGACTGTTTGAGGAATGTGCAGCTGAAAGACCCAGTGGACTGAAAGACCCCGTGGACAGAATGGTGGACCTGGAGTTAACAAGACTCCTCTTCCTGAGTTCAAATCTGAACTCAGACACTTACCAGCTGCGTGATCCTGGGCAAATCACTTGGTCCTACTTGTCTCATCTAACATAAGCCAGAGAAGAAAATGCCAACTACTCCAGTATCTGCCAAGAAAAATCTCAAAGGGGTCATGAAGAGTGGGCATGAATGAAAAAATGGCTAAACAGCAACTACTGGGGAAAGCTTGAAGCAGGGCATTGAAGAATGGGTAAGACTTGGAAACAGAATGGAATGAGGTGAAAAATTCAGGCAAGGTGTATGGGGAAGGGTGGCATGAGCAATGTGATGTGAATTTGAATTGAGAGTTGAGATGATAGTGGGTGCTGCCATATTGGGAGCTGCTATAGAAGAAATGCAATAGGACCAGAGTTTCAAACTCTTTGAATTGCTGGCTTTGAAATCAATGCCATCATAATGTAGTGAGCACAATGTGCACCAGGAATCAGGTAAAATGGCTCTGCTGCCACTTTCTCTCTGGGTAAACTGCTTTATCCCTTCTACACAAGGAAGAGGCTAGCCTAGACCTTCCAAATCTTAAGTTTTCTGACTTTATTTCTGTAGACATTAAGGAAACTGAAGGTTCTAGAGTCAGGAAGCTTATAGAATCAAAGTTTAGAGGTTGCTTCAGAAATTCCTTCTACAGAGGCAACTAGGTACCAGATAGAGCCCTAGTCCCAGAGTCAAAAGTCCTTGAGTTCATATCCAGCCTCAGACACTTAGTAGCTGTGTGACCCTTGTCAAGTCACTTAATCCCAGTTGTCTGGGGGGAAGGGGATAAAATGAAATTCTTTCTACCATTTTTAGCTGAGATAGTGGAAGGTCATTTAGGTCCTGCTTAAATTAAAAGCCTCCAGTGAGGAGAAACTCATTGCCACCATTTCACATTTGGACAGTTCTAATTACTAAGAAGAATTTTTTTTGAACCTATAGTGAGTCAAAATTTGCCTTCCGGGAGATTCCATTCTTTACTTCTAGTTTATTCAGCCTTCTTGGGGTCAAGCAGAACAAGTAGTAGTTTTAGAAATCTATATTCAAAGGAGAGACAGTGTGGTAGAGTGAACAGAGGATTGATCTTGAAGTCAGGCTTACCCAAGTGCAAGTGCTGCCAGCATATTGTAGTATGTGACTGAGCAAGTTGGTTGTCTGCCAGCATCCTCCAGTAACTAAGACTATTTGACAGGGGAGTCCTCCATGGCATTAATAGAGGGACTTTACATACAGGGTTTTAAGACCACCAAGGAAATAACAAATTGGAACCCCCCAAATCTAGTATGCTTCAATAATAACCCCTATCATTCTTCCAGTTGGTTAGGCAAGGATGTAAAGGTGATGTGGGAGGATACTTGTGTGGGAGTAATTTTCAACTACCAGGTTGGGTTTTGTTGCTTATTTTATTTTACTGTTTGTTGTTTGCTTGTTTATATTAATCCTTAGCATGCAATTTTTTTGCTGAACTTTGAATCAGGTCTTTTTCAATAGTTCCAAGGTCCTTGTGAGTTAATGACTTTCAAAATTCTGCCTCTCAATATTTTCCCAATTAATGCTCACATTTGGCAATAAGGCTCTTTTCTTAAAACTGAAAAACAGTATGATAGGCTTTTGGGGATTTTGCTCTAGCACAAAACCATCAAGCTAGATTCCCTGAGGCTGGAGTCCTGTTGTAATATTCTTAATGTTCTATTTATAGTCATTGGGATTTATTTCAGGTTCAATGCTGGGAGAGTTTGGCTCTAATGAACAGTTCACCCATTTTATATTGCTCTCCCACTAGAAGAGTGAACTTAATACTGTTTGTTGGGTTGAATGTTAGTAATTGACTCATTATCCCTCCTGGATCAGTGGTATTCATTCGCAAGAACCAAGCCCAGTATGTTGCCCTTCTCCATGAGCTCTTGAACTGCCTGTTCTAGGAATGTTTCTTTGAATTTTTTTAAAAATTCCACCTTCACTCTGGCAAAATACCTCATGAAGACAGATCTTTGTTTGGGAAATTAAAGTCCCAAGTCTTATGATTTGGCCTAATTTTGCATCTCTAATTTTCACATTTCTATCTCAAAATATGAATGTGGACCAAGGAATCTTTTCTATAACATCTTCAAGTGGGAGGTTGGGATATCACTTAGCTTCCACTAAAGGGCCTTCATTGAGGGGCAATTCACTGTTTGTGTCTTAGTTAATTATTGAATTGTGCATTACAGTGGGACTGATGTCAGGAGACCTGAGCCAATGGCCCTAAATTCACTGAGTGACTAGCCTTAACAGTCCCTATTTAGCTTCTTTCAAACCTCTACTTATGGATTAATAATGTTGTGGGATTGGAATCTCTAAATTCCCTTTCAGCTCTAGAATTCTAAAAATAGAATTTCTATCTACAGAGATTCCTTTTGCTTATTACAATTTGCCTTTCTTTCAAATTCTAATGTATTTTCTCTCCAAGATGGCACTTTCACTTTAATAAAGTCCTTCAATAACTCAAATGAGGAATTGATGTGACAATTTCAGTCAGCCAGTCAGTCAGGGAGAACATAAGGGGTCACTTCACTCAAGGTCTGGAGACCCTCACATCCCTTCATGTAGGCTGCTGCCTACTCTGCCTACTTAAAAGACTGGCTCTGAATCTGAGAGTTAATGACAGGAAAAGGACATTGTTTATCATCTTATTTACATTCAGTTTGTACAAGTTGATTCTTAATTGTTGCTGCTGATGGAAAATCCCCAAATAATTTCTATTTGGGATTCAGCAAGACCTAATTCTTCTCTGATTCAGCACCAAAAACCTTCCTAGTTCATGTCTACTGTTGGCAGGCTCAGCCAATTGGTCACAAAACAGATCATTCATTCTCAGATAACTGGGAACTGACTTAAAACAAAAATTAATCTCCACTTATATTTTTGTTTCTTTAGGTCTTTGAAAATAGATTCTTCAATTTTTTTTAATCCAAGTAGATTGAAAAGACAAATTCCCATCAGAAGTTTAAAGAATAATTAATATCTATGTTAAATAAATTATCCTCAAAATTGAGAAGGAAAATACTCTTATCAAACTTGTTTTTGTGATAAATATAGTCTCAATACTTTAAACAAGGAGGGCTAAAGCAAAGACCAAGAACAACAGACCAATTCACTAATGAGCATTGATTTTTTTTTAAATTTAAAAACATTCCTATCCAAAAACCAGAAGCAATCTATCCAAAAAATTATTCACTATAATCAGTTTGGATTTATACCAAGAATGTAATGATGATTTAACATCAGGAAAGCAATTAATAAAATTGATTATACTGAAAACAAAGTAACCCAATGGCATGCTTATATGAATAGTTGCAGAAAATACCTTTGAGTAAGTACTATGGTCATTCATGCTAAAACCCTACTATAAGCATGAGTACAGAGATAATTAAGAAATATTTCTTATATAGATTACATATATACCACAACAATACACTGTATATATGCAAACAATGTATACATGTGAGTATACATGCATGCAAGTGTATATACATGTGTGTATTTATGCACACACATATATGTATGTGTTTGCATTTTATTTGCATGTTTGTATACACACATTATATATATATATATATATATATATATATATATAAAGTTAAAAGTATTCTTTTCAAGGGGAGAACACAAGAATTTTCCCCAATTAATGCAGGAATAAAGCAAATATACTCCTTTCCCTATTCTTATTTGATATAGTTCCAGAAAGTTTCTAATAGCTATAATAAGACAAGATTAGAAATTAAAGGGCAAAGATGGGTAAGAAGAGACAATGCCAAGGGAGCATGACAGTGAATGGAGTAATATTCTTGGAGTCAGAAAGACCTGGATTTAAATCTTGCCTCAGCTTCTAATTAGCTGTATAACTTCATGCAAATTGCTTACATTTTCTGTGCCTCAGTTTCCTTATTTGTAGAATGATAGCCCCTAAGGTCCTTTCCAGCTTTAAATCTATGCTTCTTTGATTCTATTCCTGTCTGTTAATATCATAATTGTCTACTTAGACAACTCCAGAAAATTATCAAATAAACTG
Organism: Macrotis lagotis; assembly: GCF_037893015.1. Lineage (NCBI taxonomy): Eukaryota > Metazoa > Chordata > Mammalia > Peramelemorphia > Peramelidae > Macrotis > Macrotis lagotis. The sequence continues at coordinate 640,268,055 of NC_133658.1, forward strand.
AGACAATGAATAAATTCAGTAAATTAGCAGGATACAAAAATCCCCACAATTAATAACTTTTCTATATAACATTAATAAAAATATGTACAAAATACCTGGGAGATAATCAATAAGCCACACTCCAGAAATATATAATTTGGAGATGGCTAGGTGGCACAGTGGATAGAGCACAGGCCCTGGGGTCAGGAGTACCTGAGTTCAAATCCAGCCTCAGACACTTAATAATTACCTAGCTGTGTGGCCTTGGGCAAGACACTTAACCCCATTGCCTTGCATAAAAACTAATATATATATATACATATATATATAAATTTTAATATATTCTTTAATTAAATAAAAAATAACAAATATTTGGAGGGTTATTCATGACTTAAGGTTAGACAAAATGCTAATATAAAAAATTAACTTTTGGAGTTGACAAGTTGTTAGTGAAAGTATCAAGAAGAATGTCATAGAATAAGATAAAGTTCATTTATAAGAACAAAAAGTCTAGAGGAAAATAAATGGTGTGTACTGAATAGAACACTGGTTCTGAAATCAGGAAGACCTGAATTCAAATCTAACCTTATATACTTAGCTGTGTGACACTGGGCAAATCACTTAATTACTGCTTGCCCCAGTTTCTTCATTTGTAAAATAGAGATAATTAAACTTATCTCCTAGGACTGTGTGAGGATAAAATAAAATACTATTTATAAAGGACACTGCAAGATTTAAAGCACTATATAAATGCTGTTAGCTATATTGTTTGAATGTTATTTTATTTTTTTCCAGTTACATGCAAAGAGAATTTTCAGCATTCACCCTTTTAAGCTTTTGAGTTTCACATTTTTCTTCCTCTTTCCTCTTCCCTCCTCCCTCCCCATGACAGTGAGTAATTTGATATGTTATACCTGTACAATCAAGTTTAATATATTTTCATATTAGGTATGTTATGAAAGAAGAATCAGAACTAAAAGGGGCAAAACATGAGAAAGAAAAAAATCCATTAAGCAAGTGAAAATAGTATGCCTTGGTCTGCACTCAGACACCACAGTTTTTTCTCTGGATATAAATGGTATTTTCCTTAACAGGTCTTTTAGAATTGTCCTTGATCACTAAACTGATGACAGGAGCTAAGTTCATCATAGTTGATTATCACACAATGTTGTTAATGTGTACAATGTCACAATGTTGACTCATATTGAACTTGAATTATTTAACAAACCACTGGACCTGCTGTCTAACAATGACCATCCTATCTTTTTCTTGGAAAATTAATTTTTTTTGTATCCAAATGTAAGACTTTTCAATTATCCCCATTGACTTCTGCACAATGCTCTAACCTGTTGAGATCCCTTTGGATCTTGATTCTATGCTAGCTATCCTTCTGAGCTTTGTGTCATCTGCAAATTTAATGAGCATAACATCAATGCTTTTATCCATGTCACTGATAAAAAAATGTTAAACAGCTTTCTGCCAAGCCCAGATCCCTGTGGCATTCCTCTGGAAATCTGCCAGGTCAACTTTGAATCATTAACAACTATTCTTTGAGAATGGACATTTAACCAGTTCACCTGATTATATTATCATATAATGCATGTCATTCTGTTGTCTCCACAAGAAAAGCAAGAAATGTTTTATCAAGAGCTTTGCTGATGTCTGGGCAAACTATATCTACTGAACTCTCCTTATTCACAATACTGCCAAAAAAGGAAATGGGTTAATTAGTTAGAACCTGTTCTTAGTCATGATCATCATGACTTTTTTTTCTAGATATTTGGTAATCATTTTTAACAACATGGTCTAGATTGAAATTTTCCTAGAAGTTTAAGTCTAGGCTCATTGGCCTATATAATTTGCAGACTCTGTTCTCCTATTTTTTTTGAAAATTGACACATTTGCCCTCCCTCCATATTGTGGTAACTCTCCTGTTTTCCATGATCTTTCAAATATCCCTGCAATCATATTTGCCATTCTGTGACCTTGCATTATATACCATTATTTGCTTTAATGGATCTACAGCCTAAATATTAAAGGTAACATTACAAGAAATTAACAATGAACATAACCGGGCACCTTTTACAGCTATGGTTTGGGAAGGAGTGCTCAACCAAACAGAGGACAGAAGCAAAAACAAGAGATAGTAGATTCATAAATCTAGAATTTGAAGAGGCCCTAGGGGTAATTTACTATAATTTCTTCACTTTACAAATAAGGAAACCAAGACCCCCAAGTTAAATGACTCATCTAAATTTATATAAATTGTGTAAGAGCTAAGATATGAACCAAGATTCTCTGATTCTAGAGAAAGAATATATGAATTACATGAAATTGAAAATTTTGCATGAAATGAAAGCACTACAATGTGATAATGATGGAAATGAGATGGAAAAGTCTTTTAAAATTAAGTATCTCTAGAGTCTATATGAGAAGCTAACATAAATGCATAAAGCCAAGAATATTTTCCAATGGATAGTCAAAAATATGAATAAATTCAAAGAATTGCATACTATCAGCAGTCATATGAAAGATCATTCCAGATCTCTGAAATTAAGAGAAATATAAATCAAAACTACTCTGAAGTTTCACTTTATACATAGAAAATTGAAAAGATTTTTTTAAAAGATGCTAATAGCCAATGTTGGATGCTATTTGGAAGTACAAACATAAAAATACTGTTGGTGGACCTGTGAATTCATCCAGTTACTCTGAAAAACAATTTGGAATTATGCTATCCATATTAAAATTTTTATTTATTTTTCCAACTACATGTAAAAATAGTTTTCAACAATTATTTTTGTAAGGTTTTGAATTCCTCATTTTTCTTCCCCTTGTCTTGCTTCTCCCCTCCCCTCAACAGAGAATAATCTGATTTAGGTCATATATGTATAACAATGTTAAACATATTTCCATATTAATCATGCTGTAAAAGAATAATCAGAACAAACAGGAAAAAAACCAAGAGAGGAAAAAAACATAGGAATTGAATTTTAAGAATTAAAATTGATATGCTTTGGTCTGCAAATAGACTCTATAGTTCCTTCTCTGGATGTGGATGGCATAAACCATCTTATCCTTGATTATTGTTCCACTGAGAAGAGCAAGTCCATCATAGTTGATCATCACACAATGTTGCTATTAACATGTACAATGTTCTTCTGGTTCTTCTCATTTCACTCAGCATCAGTTCTTGCAAGTCTTTCCAGGATTTTCCAAAATCTAACCATTCATGATTTCTTATAGAGCTATACTCCCTAACATTCATATACCATGATTTGTTCAGTCATTCCCCAACTAATGGGCTTCCCCTCAATTTCCAGTTCTTTGACTCTACAAAGAAGGTATGTTTTACATACCTGTGCTAGAAATATTCCACAAGGAGGTCAGGGGTAGAAAGGAATATCCTTATATATATTGACATATAGAGCAGGCCATCAGGGAATAGGAAACAAGTTGTGGTACATGTGTATATGTGAATATTATAGGAAAATGACAAATAAAAAGAATTCCCATAGAAGCATGGAAAAACTTATATGAATTGCTTTGAAGTAAGCAGTACAATGAAAACAATATACACAATTATTACTAAACAATAAAAGACTTTAAGGATATGATTGGAGGGGCAGCTAGGTAATGCTAGTGGATAAAGCACTGGTCCTAGATTCAGGAGGATCTGAGTTTAAATCAGACCTAAAACATTTAATAATTACTTAGCTGTGTGACCTTGGGCAGGTCATTTAACCCCATTGTCTTGCAAAACCCCCAATTAAAGAATTTGATTGACAAAATAAATGCTATATCATTTTAATGACTAATCTTGGCTCTGAAGAAAAGATGAGAGGAAAAAACCCTTTGTCCTTTCTTTGCTGAGGTAGGAAAACTAGATGTGAAACACTGAATATACTGTCAAATTCAATTCCTTTTGGTTAGTTTTGTTGAATTTTTTTAATCCCCTTTTTTACATCCTGTGCTACAAAGAATAGCTATCTATTGAGAAGAGAAGGGAGGAAAATATTTAAAAATGAATGTGATGTAAAAACAAGATACTTATGAAATATTTTCAATGAAATGGGCTTTTTGATATCTATTTGTCATGTTTTACCTAATTAAAACACAAAGTTTAATATTCAGTTCAGTTTTTGCTTCTTTTCTTTTTTTTTCTTCCTTCTTTTTTTCCTCTTTTGGTTAAACATTTTAAGTGGAAAATACTTTAATTTGTTTAATAACTATATTAAAATTAATTCATTTACATATTTGAAGAATTGGAACTTTTCAGCTAATCCTACTAAGTTCATTTTTCCCCATTCACTTTTTTCATTTATTTGGGCATAATTAGTATCCACCACATCTTTCTGGTTCTGTTTCTTTTCACTTTGCATTATTTCATAAAATCTTCCCATGTTTTCTTTGTATTCTTCATATTTGTTAGCATTATAACATTTAATTACCTTAATGAGTCATGTATTATTTTACCTTCCATTGCTGGATCTTTACTATGCTTTTTTGTTGTTTGTTGCTTTGCAATTATATAGAAACTTGCTATGAGCAACATTTGAAAATTGTAGAACAATAGCTTTTTTTTAAAACCAAAAAACACTCAGTAAAGGGAAGAACCCTACTGTAATTCAAGAAAAAAGTCTCTGAGAGCCAATCAGGAAAATAAGAAGTATGTTGCACCACATTCCCTGCAAAGCAGCAGTTTCCAAAGTCTTTTTGCTTGGCCCTCTCTCTCAGAGTTTCTAGAACCACACGTCTCTCTCCTTTGTACAGTTCTGCAGCTACCCCAGTATTCTCTCTACTAATTAGTAGACATGTTTCCCTTTGGAAAAAAAATGCAAAACTAAACAGCAGCACTCAAAATTCTCCACATTTGACTGGAAGCCTGGTTACATAACAATTTAGGGGTATAAGACCAACAATAAAATTACTGACTTAATGTAATTAATTTATAGAATTACTGGAATTTGAATCCTGCTTCAAATATCTTGGATGGGACCTTAGTTAAGTCACTTAACTTATATGATGCAGTATATAGAATACTGGGTCGGGAGTTTAAAAAGTTTAAATCAAGCCCCAGATACTTACTAGCTTTGTGACCCTGGGCAAACCATTTAACCTCTACCTGCCTTAGTTTCTTCAATTATAACATGGGAACATCAAAAGCACCTATCTCCAAGGGTTTATTGTGAGGATAAAAATGAGATAATATTTGTAAAGTACTTAGCAAAGGGACGCATTTAACCAATAATTATTTCCTCCCTTTTCCTATCTCCTCCTAACCTCAGTTTCCTCAATTGTAAAATGAGGATGACAATAGCATATTCTTTAAAGGACTATTGTGGGGATCAAAATGAGATAACTTATGTTAAGACTCATCTTCTCGAGTTCAAATCTGGTCTCAGACCCTTACTAAGCTGTATGACCCTGGACAAGTCACTTTCCCCATTTGCTTGGGTTTCCATGTATAGAAATGAGCTGGAGAAGGAAATGGCATACTATTTCCTGAATCTCTATCAAATAAATGGGATTAGAGAACCTCTCCCCTGCAACTCACTCAACCAAAGATAAGGTAAAGTTGATTTTGAAATTACTTGAATGGGGATGGGGACTAACTTGTTTTTAAGTTTTTTTTTTCAAGGCAATGGGGGTTAAGTGGCTTGCCCAAGGCCACACAGCTAGGTAATTACTAAGTGTCTGAGGTTGGACTTGAACTCAGGTACTCCTGACTCCAGGGCCAGTGCTCTAGCCACTACACCACCTAGCCACCCCCAAGGGGACTAACATTTTTGCAAAGGTACTCTCTTTTGAAATCATGGGATTTAAAGCAAAAAGAGTTCATCTGATTAAATCTTCTCATTCCTTAGAGGGAAAAAGAGGTGAGACTTTACAAGACTAAGTGTCCACGGTCATAGAAGAAGTAAAGTAGTGGAGCAGAAATTAGAATCTAGGTCTTCTGACTAAAATCAGTCCTCTTTCCACTCCATCTTACCTCATTTACACCAAGTAATGTAGGGTTGTATTTTGGGAACAGAAAATGCTTAATCCTGTTAGCTTTCATGAAACCAATTTAAGAATCTAACTTTCATGAAACCCATTTAAGAGTCTAAGATTGGTTAGCATATTGGTGGTAGGAGTGAGAAGGTCTTTGGATGAGATTGGAAAAATTTGTTGCCAAGTGGGTTAGCAGATCCCTTTCCAGTTTTGTGTTATAAAAGCAGCATGTGGTATTTCTTCATTACTATTGACAGATTTTTTAAAGTATCCAAGTCCCTTTCTTTTTGAGCCTGCTAAAAGTTTTTCATTCAGTCTCTGAAGTCACTTAGCCTTCCTTTCTACAAAAGAGAAAAATTCTTGGGGGAAAAAAATGAAATTTGTTATAGGATCCTGTCCTTTTTATTTCCCCATATCCTTGGATCTCCTTGTACCTGGCATCCAGGAAGAGCTCAAAAAATAATTAATTGACATTGTCTTAGTGTCTTCACATCCCTGGAAATCTTCTATAGGGACAGCATAAACCTAGTGAGATCCAGAAAAGGGGTAGCTTGTTTTAAGTTGTTTTTGGTTTTGTGATTATAAAATAATACATTGCATCACTTCACCACCATCACCACTACCATCACTACCACAACAACATATATACCTCATCACCTTCACAAAATTATACTTGATTTAAAAATCTATTATAAAACTGGTTGAAAATGAACAGACCTTTTTTGAATTAGAAGAGACCTTAGAAATTCATTTAGTTCAACTCACATTTATAGAGATGAATAACCATAGGTTCACAGGATGTAAATAATGTGTTATTGGTTAGTTGTCTCTTGTGCTCAGAGAGTTTCAAAATGTCATCACTATATTGAGGTCAAGTCCAACTGTGACTGATCAGACCAATATGAGCTCAGAAGGCTCTACAACAGGTTGAGTGAACAAATGGAGTGAAGATGATTCTAAATTTGTGCATCTCATGTTTCTTTTGAGCAACTCTGCTTTGCTCATAGAGCTCAGCACCTTCTTTGATGCAGGCACATCATTCTGGGTGGTCCTGTGCTAGTATCTCTCATGTCTCATAATCAATTCCAAAGTTCTTCAATGATACTTTGACAGTGTCCTTGTATCACTTTTTCTGACATCTGGGTTAACACTTGCCTTGTATGAGATAAACATACATTTGGCATTTGAATAACATGATCAACTCATCAGAGTTGTACTTTCAGCAGTAGAGTTTGAATGCTTGACAGTTCGGTTTAAGAATTACCTCAGTGTTCAGTACCTTTCCTGCAAGGTGATCTTCAGAATCTTCCTAAGATAATTCAAGTGGAAGCAGTACAATATTATGGCATGATGCTCTTATACTGCCCAGATTTCACAGGTATCAATGAGGTCAGCATAATGTTTAATATTGAAGGTTTAGATCTTCAGTTTGGGAGATAGTCTAATATTTCTTTTCACCTCCATTTTCCTTCAGAACCTCCCAACACTGAGTTAATTCTGGCAATACACACACACACACACACACACACACACACACACACATATATATATATCAACCTCCTCATCTTTGTGAACAGTTAGATGTACCACTGGCCTTGGAGTCAAGAGGACAGGAGTTTGAATCCAGCCTCAGACTCTTGGTACTCATTAGCTGTGTGACCTTGGGCAAGTCATTTAACCCTGATAGCCTTGCAACCAGGATCATCTCCAGTTGTCCTGATTCATATCAGATCACTGGACTGAGATGGCTCTGGAGAAGAAAGCGAGACTGTTGACTTAGCACAGCACCTCCTCACTCAAATTGTTCATGTGCTTGTTCTGATATCACCTCCCTGATGTCATGGTCTTCATCGAGAATGAAGGACAAACCTTAACAAATCTTAACTATGTATAAATTCCTGGAAAGTATACTGTCAAAGTAAGTGAACCTATTCACAGCATTCAAAATTTATCCATTTGCTTGTATCCATTTGCTGATGATTTCAAGTATGAATGGTATGATACTGACTGTTTTCTTGGTATTAATTGCCAGACTAAAATTAGCACAAGTGGCAGAGAACTGGTCCATACTCTGTTGCATCTCAGCCTCTGAAGCTACACAGAACCTCTGAGGCTGAGATGCAATAGAGCATTCATTCACAAACAAAAAGTCACACACCAACTCTCCTACCACTTTAGTCTTAGCTTGTAGGTTATCATCATTACAGTACAGTATAGACTTTGATGCTGTTTTCTTTTTTTTCTTTTTTTGAGGTATCTTTGGAACTTTAATGAGACCCATATACGTTCTTTGTCTTGCTGAAAACATCAAATATTCAAATACATTTTGGGTTCCACAGCTTAGAAAGGGGCAGTGGGTTCTCTACAGTTGCATACTTGTACCCAGCTTTCTATAGATTTGATGCTGTTTTCATCCTTGAAGATGTCCAACAACATTGCTGAAACATTCTAAAACGTGGGCATAAACTCATAGCTTTGCTTCACTTTATTAGTGACTGAGAAAGCAAAAAAAGCATCATCCATATCAAGAATCCATGCAAGTATTATCATGGAAATTCTGGGCAACTAAATTTTGCCATGTTTTTCCACAAGCCATCACAACCAACTGAATCAAAAACCTTGGTCAGATCATCAAACATTGTATACAGACCTCTGTTCTGCTTCTGGCATGGCTCCTGAGTTGTTGGCAGCAAACAGGCCAAATATCAATCGTTACTCAGCACTTTGTGAAGGCACACTGGTTCTTGGGTAAATGGACATTTTCCAAGTGAAGGGTCAGCTATTAAGAAGGACTTGCTGGCAAAGACTAATAGAGAACCCCTCCTTTCCCAGGTTATTGTTACAGGACAATCTTATTTCCTTTTTCTTTATAGAGGCTGACAATGGAGGCATCCTTGAATTCCTGGGAGGATAATCTCTTCTTGTCATATAACTTGTCATGAGGTGAGGGAAGGAAAGGGAAAGAAGTAGAAAAATGTGGAATATTTCAGTCAGCTTCTGTATGAGCAAGTAGATTCCCTGCCTTATAAATTACAACTGATATGTAATCAGCAGCAGGTATTTTGCCAGAGAAAAGGAACCTATTAGCATTCAAAAATCTCTTCTTCAGTTGAAAGTTCAACTAGAGAGCAATTTGACCCCCACCCAAGGTACACAATCAATGACTTCAACATTGCTTGAGGATATGTTGAGATGATTATGGAAATGTTCAGTTCATTTCCCCAGGATCATGTCCTTATCATTAATTAATATGGCTTCATCAATGCTGGGTAGTAGACATGCACCATAGGTTTATGGCACAAAAATAAGCTTCAAGGCATCATAAAAGAGCTTTGGATTGTTACTATCAGTGTAAAATTGAATTTCATCTGCCTTCTTACTGAGTCAAGAATCCTGGCACCTTTTTAAGTTTTATTTGCACTTTAGTTTTGGTAGATATAATGCTGCTTCTTAGAACTAGATGAACTATTTCGCTGGTAAATTCCTGTGGAGTTCTCATTTTTCATTCAGTAACTTCTGAACTTCCGCATTATTTTCATCAAACCAGCCCTGATGTTTGTGGGTGTTTTGACCTGGATGAATAAATGCAGTGCTGCATATCAAATCTCTGAAAGCTGTCCACTTCTTTTCTGCTTCACTGTTTCCATTCTTGTGTTGGCTTAGTTTTTCTCCAAGTCAGTGTCAAACTGTTGACACATGGAGATGTGTTCTAATCTTCTGGTAGTTGTATTGCCCTGAGGCTGCTGCTTTTGTTGTCTGTGAATGTTTAACTTGGAAAGAATAAATCTCTGATCAGTTCAATATTGCACCACACATCACCTTTGTCACCCTCACCTCCTGTTCCTACAATAACATAGCCTATTAAATGCCAATGTTTGTTATGAGGCTACATCCTATGAAATTTGATGGTATTTAGGAAATGGAAGATAGTGTTTGGGGGTGGGGGCAACCTACACCCCCAGTCCCTGTTCAGGAGCCAAAAATGTGAAGGGTGACCTGTGCCCCCACTGCCTTGGTGAGAAGCTGAATAAAGAAAAGACAGAGGCAGGTGGGCAATATACAAAAGCAATCCAGGGGCAGCTAGGTGGCACAGTGAATAGAGCACTGGTCCTGGAGTCAGGAGGACCTGAGTTCAAATCTGACCTCAGACACCTAGCTATATGACCTTGGGCAAGTCACTTAACCCCATTGCCTTGCAAAGACCTAAAAAAAAAGAGAGAACAATCCATTTATTGTCCAGAGAGTCAGACTATTTAAAGATAAAAACCACAAAAGGTATGTAATCAAAAATGCAATCTTGTAAGAATTGTACTGTTTGATCTGGTCACAGACCTCTGTGCACTATTTTCCTATGTCCTGGGTACAGGATTTGTTTTGTCCAACTCAATACTGGTCTCTGCACCTGCCTAACTGTGTATAATACTTTCAGGCATATTTTCTTCCCCAGTTGGATACTCCCTCCATTCTCAGGGTCCTTATCTAGCATTGCATAAATCTTCAGGATTCATGGAGAACTATAATGGAACAATCTTTGAGCATGTACCACAAATATGGGTACCACTTAAGACCAGGCCCAGACCTTGGATTACACATTCCTGTTCCAGTCCTCTACAAGTATTGGTGATGAGGTATTGAGTTGCACAAGTCTTCAGTAATAATTAATTGTTGCTGTTGCCATTTTTTTAGGTTTTTGCAAGGCAAATGGGGTTAAGTGGCTTGCCCAAGGCCACACAGCTAGGTAATTATTAAATTTCTGAGACCGGATTTGAACCCAGGTACTCCTGACTCCAGGGCCGGTGCTTTATCCACTGTGCCACCTAGCCACCCCTGTTGCCATTTCTAACTACATTCTTCCCAAAGACTCACTGCCATATCTGACAGTCTATGCCTACTTTGGTTTAAAGTCACCCAAAATGACAAGCTAGTCCTTTTTGGGCTCATTGATCAGGTCTTCAGGTCTTCAAAACTTTTTTCTTTGACCTCATTAGGATTTGTCATGGTGAGAGCATATGCACTGATGATGGTAACATGGTACTTTCCTACAATTGCATTGTCTTGAGTCTGTTATTCTCTTTTTGTAGAAGGCATACAAGTTTGTTGACAAGATTAGTTTTGATGACCAGTTTCACAGCATTACCCATAACTGCAGCCACTCTAGAAAAATGTGTGTCCAGCTCTGACTTTGAAAATCTGATCTTTATTTGCTATTGTTTCATTTGGGGCTGCTATTTGGTTACAATGACTGTTGAGTTCTTTCTCAACAAAAAACCTGCTAATCTTTTAGGTCTACTGGATTTCCTTTTGTCCATAAGTATGCACACTTTCATTTTTCCTTTTGTTAAAATGTTACTTTATTTTTTCTGATTACATGCAAGGAGAGTTTTTAACATTCATCTTTTTGTTAGAACTTTATTCTACATTTTCTGCCTCTCTCCCTCCCCTTTCCCTCCCCAAGTCAGTGAGTAATTTGATAATATACAAGTATATTAAATATATTTCCATATTAGGCATATTATGAAAGAAGACTCAGAACTAAAAGGGGAAAAAAACATAAGGAAGAAAAAATAAATAAGCTTTAAAAAAGTGAAAATAGTATGTTCTGGTCTACATTCAGACTCTACGGGTTTTCTCCAGGTGTGGATGGAATTTTCCATCACAGGTCTTTTAGAATTATCCTTAATCGGAGTGGCTAGGTGGCACAGTGGATAGAGCACCGGCCCTGGAGTCAGGAGTACCTGGGTTCAAATCCGGCCTCAGACACTTAATAATTACCTAGCTGTGTGACCTTGGGCAAGCCACTTGCAAAGCCATTGCCTTGCAAAAACCTAAAAGCAAAAACAAAAACAAAAGAATTGTCCTTCATCACTCAACTCCTGAGAGGAGCTAAGTCCATCATAGTTGATCATCACATAATGTTACTGTTAATGTGTACAGTGTTCTGGTTCTGCTCACTTCACCACTTTAGTTCATGCAAGTCTTTCCAGACTTTTTTGAAACCTGCCTTCTCATGAGTTCTTACAGATCAATAGTACTCCAACACATTCAATCACCATAATTTTGTTCAATCATTCCCCAATTGATGGGCATCCCCTCAGTTTCCAATTCTTTGCCACCACGAAAAGAACTACAATAAATATTTTTGTATATGTGAGTTTCTACTGCCTTTTTAATCATCTCTTTGGGATATAGAACTAGTAGAAGTATTGTTGGATCAAAAGGCATGCAGTTTTATTGCCCTTTGGGCATCATTTGAAATTGCTCTCCAGAATGTTTGCTGAGTGGAATTATCTTCACAAAAGTTTTTGTGTATTTTTTGCTCTTCAACTCCAGAATGGGAACCCTGCCTACCATGGTTAGCAAGCTAGGTTAGGTGAAGTGAAGCAGATAATTTTTTAGGGCACCTTTTTTATTTAGCCTTTTCCTCATCCCAGGAGATGAGAAAATTGGTCCTTAAAAAAAAAAGGCTGCTCAACCACCCAGGGGGCTGCCAAATTCCATTGCTGCTTCAGTCCAGTAAGAAAACGAATCTCTGGCTCTTGCTAGTTTGCAGTGTTGCAACTCCGGTGGAGTCACACCTGCTGCATTGTCACTTGCTTGTCATCATAGGATTTTGAGGTAGGTAAAAATGGCAAAATAGTACGAGTGATATCCATCTTTCCATGTCTTTAAAGTGACACAGAATTGTATTTCCGGAGTCATCAGAATCCACTGGCAAAAGAAAAGTTAAGATGCCTGGCAATGGTTCAGTATGCAATGGATGACTTTGTTGTCTTTAATGTCTAACCAGGCTCTACATGTTCCACTGTGTCTACTTCAGCCACCTTCACAGCTGCCCATTTCTCCAGGGAAAATCTTCACATGCTTGGGGTAGAAGCCCCCTCAATTCACCAAAGAGGTTTGAGGCCTATTAGTTACCCTGAAGCTGGTTTAACTTAACTGACAAAATGGTTTACCAGAGTGAGGCTGCTGTGCCTGCTATAGCTTCTTGGAGTCACAGGTGAGGGTTAGTGTTTGTCCTTCATTTTCAAAGAAGATCATGTCATCAGGGAAGTGACGCCAGGAAAGCACACGAGTTGGATTGGAGTGGGGGGGGGGGGGAGCTTTGCTAAATCACCAGTCACACTTTCTCCTCCAGAGTCATCTGGGTCCAGGGGCCAGATATGAATCAGGATGACTGGAGATGGTCCTAGATGAGAGGCAGTCAGGGTTAAGTGAATTGCCCAAGGTCACAGCTAGTAAGAATCAAGTGCCTGAGGCCAGATTCAAATTCCTGTTCTAAATGCAAGGCCAGTGCTCTATCCTCTGTGCCTCCTAGCTACTGAGATGAGGTGAGAATTAGGTGGATCAAACAGACACCAAACGTGATTAAGCAGCCCTGAAATGACCTTGTCAGCTCTCAAACCAGAGGTACTAGTCTTCCCTGAACACCCATATACCTCTGTCCTTGGCTATGTGGTCAGAAAATTACAGCAGAATTCAAGCCAGATCCTCTTACTTCAAGTCCAGAACTTTTTTCCAACACCAACTTTCCTCTTTAAGGGGATGGAGTGGGAGAAAAGAAGATAAGCATTTATATAGTGCCTCCTATATTTCCAGGCACTGAGCACCATTTTACAAATATTTTTACATTTGATCCTCACAACAATTCTTGAGGCAGGTGCTAGGATTATCTCATTTTACAATTTAGGAAATTGTGGCAAACGGGGTTGAAGTGATTTACCCAGGGTCACATAGCCAGTAAACGTCTGAGGTGGATTTTGTATTTTAATTGAAATTTAGGTCTTCCTGACCCCAGACTATCCACTGGGGCAAAAGCAATCTTCATTACTCCTAAAGGGTTTGAAACCCAAATGAATGCTCAATGAATTAAAAAAATATATTGAATTTTTTTTGTCTTTTTAACAAAACAATTTATTACAGTAATTTCTAGAAATGGAGTTAAGGGGAGGCTTCTTTCTTCATTGATTTTTTTTTCCATGGGGCAGAGCCAAGATGGCAGATAAAAGCAGGTACTCCTGAGAGCTCTTCCCAAAACCACTATGAATACCTTTAAATAATGATTCTAACCAAATTCTAGTGTGACAGAACTCACAAAAGGACTGAATGAAACATTTTTTCCAGTACAAGACAACTTGGAAGAGCCATGGGAAGAGTCTGTTACCCCATTATACTGGGGTTAGAAAGGGCCCCACAGCACAGCCTGGGCAGCACCATAGCAAATTGGCTCCAGTTATCCAAGAAAGGATCACAGGGTGGCTGGGTCAAAAACAGTGGTGGGTTCAAATCTCTCAATCAAGGGATTTCCAAGGACAGCTGACCCCAGTTCAGTGCAGGTGTCATTGAAGACCTGAGCCCAGGGGATCAGGAGCAGGCCTGAGGATTCACCTGACAGCTGCTTCTAGAGTGTTCAGCCCATGGACAGTAAGGGTGTCAGGGGAAATTGCAGAGGTCTCTTTGCTATCCTGTTGCTTCAATTATAATCAGATCCAGGTTCCAGTTTGGGCCTCCAGTCCCAGTTAGAGGGGCAGAAATACAACAGAGCTCACTGTCTGCAAAGGAGGAGGAACTCTTCTCATGGTCAAGGAGTTCTTGTGGTCATTCACATAACTAAGCACAGGCCAGGAGAGCAGGCACAACCTCTCATAAGACTTTGGAGGAATTGAGAACTTGCAGGTCCCTGGGGGGGTGTTCCTGAAAACAGCTGCAAAAACCTTCAAAAGCTTGGGAATGGGTCCTCCATCCTGGAAGCAGAGCCTTGCCTCAACAAAGAGTTAAAATCAAGTCACAGACTGGGCAACTGAGCAAACAACAAAAGAAAAAAAAACTGACCATAGATAATTACTTTGGTCCAATGGAGGATCAAAATACACACTCAGATGATAACAAAGTCAAAGCTTCAGTATCCAAAGAAAAATAGGAATTGGTCTCAGGCAATGGAAGAGCTCAAAAAAGAATTTGAAAATCAAGTAAAGGAGGTAGAGGAAAAATTGGGAAGAAAAATGAGATCAATGTGGGAAAATCATGAAAAACAAGTCAGCAGCTTGGTGAAGGAAATTCAAAAAAATACTGAGGAAAACATCTTAAAACCCAGTTTAGGTCAAATGAAAAAAGTATCTTAAAAAGAACTGACCATATAGTAAAGGAGATACAAAATCTCTCTGAAGAAAATAATTCCTTTAAATGTTTAATGGAGCTAAGGGAAGCTGATGACTTTGTGAGACACCAAGAAACAATAAAACAAAATCAAGAAGATGTGAAATGTCTTATTGGAAAAACAGCTTGACCTGGAAAACAGATCCAGAAAAGATAATTTTAAAATTATTGAACTACCTGAAAGTCATGACCAAAAAAAAAAGAGACTACATGTCATTTTTCATGAAATTCTCCAGGAAAATTGACCCAATGTCCTAGAAGCAGAAGGTAAAATAGAAATTGAAAGAATCCACTGATCACCTCCAAGAAATCCCAAAATGAAAGCTTTCAACAAATTCTAGCCAAATTTCAGAACTCCCAAGTCAAGGAGAAAATATTACAAGCAGCCAGAAAGATACAATTCAGATAGCAAAGAGATGTAGTCAGGATAGCATAAAATTTAGCAACTCCTACATGAAGGGATCATAGAGTTTGGAATATGATATTCTAGAAGGCAAGAGAGCTTGGAATACAACTGAGAACCAACTACCCAGCAGTTTCTCTTTCTGTGTGTGTGTGTGTGTGTGTGTGTGTGTATGTGTGTGTGTGTATGTTTATGTTTACTTTTACAACATAGCTATTGTAGTAATAGTCAAAAAATGAAAAATTGCTCAATCACAACCCAACAAATAATGGTAGTTTAAAATTTTTTTCATTCAACAAAAATTTTCCTTCTCTCTCTCATCCTCCCCACTAACCTAAAATGAGAAATAGAAGTACTTTGTTCACAAAAATACAAAAATATATAGTCAAGGAAACAAACTTCGGTACTGGTCATGTCCTTCAAAAATATCTCATCCTGTACACTGTCTTTTACTTTTCCATCAAGAAGTGAATAGTATGTTTCATCTTCAGTCCTCTAGAATTATGGTTGATTATTTCTTGTAACACAATAGTATTCCATCATATATATGTCCGTATGTATGTAGGTGTGTAAATGTATATTCATACACATAAAGCATATACATATTTGTATATACATATATTGTTGTGGTCTTTTCATAAGGAATGCTTGAAAGTCTTGTTTCTTTTATAAAAATATTAATGTTTGTACACACACATGTATATGTATTTATCTATACATGTAAATGTTCATATCATAATTTGTTTATTCATTCCCTAATTGATGGGCGCAGTTTCCAATTCTTTTCCACTGTGAAAAGAATTGCTACAAATATTTTTGTAACTGAGAATTTATTTTGCTTAGAACTACTCCTTTCTAGAATCCACTCTTTTTTACTGATTCTCCTTTATACTTTCCTCCTTTTCTCTGTTTAGGGAAATACATTGTTTGACCCTACTGTGTGTGGCTATTTTCCCCTCTCTTGACCATTTCATAAGAGAATGAGGTTCAACTGCTACCATTCCCTCGACTTTTTTCCTTATTTATGTAGATTTCTATGTGCATTCTATATGAGATAATTTTCCCTAATTTTTCTCTCTCCTGTCCCTTAATCCTCAGTATATTCCTCTTTCCTTCCCTTTCCACTCTTGTTTTATGAACAATATTTAATGTAACTACTCCAAAACCCTTTGTCTAATTAAGATTTCCTTTATGATCTTTGGTGATGAGAATATTCTGAGAAGACATACATTATCATCCCATATTAGAATGTTTATCCCTTGTTAGTCCTCTATGGTTATATGGTAAGGATTACATTTATGTTTCTCTTGACACCCATGTTTGCATTTTATTGTTTCTCTGAAACTCTGGCTTTTTCATCAAGAATGTTTGAAAGGCCTCAGTTCAGCTAACCAAATTAGCCTCTAGTTCAAGCCACCCAAAGGACAGCTGAAGGAAGATGCCATCTGTATCTAGAGAAAGAACTGGAAAATAGAAATATGTATAGAATAATTTTTACATATTAATACATACATATTTGTGCCTAATGATAACCATTAGGGTAGGGGGAGAAAAAAGAAAACTATATGAAAGTTTTATCAAATATTTAAAATAGCAAGCTATATATATAATAGATTTGCAATTTCAAGTATAATCATCTTTTAAAAATGTTATATTTTATGGAAATACTTATTTCATAAATTAAAAATAAATCATAAATAAAAAGTGCTCTAGTTCATTAAAGTTATATCCCCTCCCCCCACCCATAAAATTATACTAAATTGTTCTGGGAAAGTTATTCTGGATTGCAAATCTATATCTTTTACTTCTGGAATATTTTCTAAATTCTCATTCCTTTAAAGTAGTGACTACTAAGTTATATGATTCTGACTGTGGATCTTTGATAATTGAATTCTGTTTGGTTGCTTTCAGTATTTTCTTCTATGACTTAGAAATTCTGACTTTTGACTCATGTTTTTGAGAGTCCTCACTTTGGGGTTTCTTTCAGGAAATGACAGCAGATTTTTCTTCTATTTCAACGCTGCCATTTGACTCTAAGAGATCTGGACAGTTTTCTTTCATGGTTTCTTGAAAAAATATACCTAGGCTCTCTCTTTGATTCCCTCAGTCATAGACTTCAAGTAGTCCAATGATTCCCATACTTTGCTCTTCAATCTTTTAAACACAGTTGGTATTTGCTATGAGATATATTTTCTTCTATTTTTCTAGTTTTTTGACTCTGTTTTGATATATTTTTGTTTTCTCAAGGAAACGCTGGCTTCTGTTTGGTCCATTCAAATTTTTAGGGAGTCATTTGTTTGGCAAGTCTTGTGTCAAGATGATAATTCCATTTCTATAGTTTTCATTTCATTTTTGAAAAAAAAACTTATTTTTATAAACATTTGTTATCTCTTCTTCCCATTTCAACTCTCTTCATCCATTGAACAATTAAAAAGGAACATAAAATCTTAACAGATATATAAAGTCCTTTAAAATAAGTTCATACATTGACCATTTCAAAAAAGTACGTCTCATTCTACATTTTAAGCCTGGCAGGAGGTGGGTGCCATGTTTTAATTTCAGTCCTCTGAATTGAGTTTGCTTTTAGTTCTCCTTTCTTTTAAAATTCTATTTCTTCCAGTTTTCTATTTGATTTATGAAAACATTTTTAAATCTCTTGCTTTATCTGATCTAAAAATTCTAGTTTAAATTGTGTCAAAATTGTGTTTTACTTTGAGGCTTTGCTTTTTGGAGTTTTGGATTCATACTCATCTGGGTTTGTGTCCTAAGTGTCCTTGAATGTCCCTGTCATCATAATAATTTTTTATGATAAGATTCTTCTGTTTGCTCATTGTTCCAGCTCACTTCCTGACTCTGGGCTGTTTATGTGGACTGTAGCCCCAGAAGAATATCTGAGTTGGTCCTGATGTCATTTTTTTGAGTGTTTTATTATTCTATGCTGTTAGGGAGAGCTCAGACTGAGCACTTGAAAACTTTCAATGAATACAAAGTGTTCTGATTCAGTGCAAAGTCTGGTCTAAGCTTTGCAAGTACCTCACCTGGATTTGGGTCTGAGCAACATTTTTGGGCTTGCCCCACTTGGAGTTATAGTAAACTACTGTTGGATTATCATTCCAGTTCAAAGTGACAGAATTATATGAAGATTTCCTTTTGGTGTGGGATTCTTGGTCCTGGTTAAACCTCTGCAAACTTCACACTGGACTGGAAGCTGGAATCAAATGTCTGTGGTCTGAGTCATATAGTGGCTGCTTGCTTCTGAGATTGTTCCCTGTTAGCTACACAGCTTTTGCCCCAAGACCAACCCTCACCTTAGAATGCCTCTCTTAGTTATCTCTTCCTCAGACTATTCTGAGACAAAATCTGCTTCTGACTCTTCATGATCCCATATGGGGTTTTCTTGGCAAAGACACTTGTCTGATTTTCATTTCCTTCCCAAGTGGATGAAAGCAAACAGAGGTTAAATGACTTGTTCTGGATCATAGATAGTGAGCATTTGAGGTTAAGACTTGAATACAGATCTTCCTAACTCCAGGTTCCAAACTCTAACTTCTGATCTAAGTACCTCTATCTGACAGCAATGAACAGTAATAAACTGGAATATTATATTAAATTGTATTTTTATGGACTTGAGCTATATTTTACCAAGAAAAAATTTAAAGATCTATTTTATAGAAGAATAACGAGATCTCTCATTATCTGTGCTGTTTATTAATCAATACCCTGATTGGGCATTAGCAAAGACCTGGTGATGAGATAGATATTCATCTTCAATACTTTGATGAATCTGAGATATCATTAAGATAAAATCTTTGAATGGGATAGAGGTCAACCTATTCTAACCCCTCATCCTTGTTCATGTCTGAGTGAGAAAACTTCCTCTACATCTCTTGATATTTTCTGGATGCTTATGGAACACACAGATTGTCCATTTTTTATATCTCATTTTCTCCACATGACTGACCTCTAGTCCTTTTCTACTTATGCTTGCCTTTGATGATTCTGGTTGCTCTAATAAATCAAAACAAACAGCTCCCTATTAGAGCTCTTAGCTAGCACCCTACTGGTCCTCAAATGTCAACAATCAAAGGAAACTGAACAGCTGGACTTGTTCATCACAATCTTGTTCCTCAGAGAAAGGCCATCTGTTTGCTTGAATAGGGAAACTAAAGCCTGTTTGTGACTGCTTCTTAGATTCTAGAAACCTTAAAGATCCCTTATGTGTCCCCTTTTTAGAATGCAGGTGATGCTCTCTGGCAATGTAGATTCACAATATTTCTTTAGCTGATTTTTAAATTTATTTTTGTATTTTCCATTAGGTAGTCAACATATATTTATTAAAAGCCAATTAGGTGCTAGGAATGGGAATACAAATATATGTACAAGGTATGTGGTGATGAACAGTTGAGTTCTTTGCTTTAGTATTCTTGCTGGAAACATGCAACTAAGTCTTTTATTAGACCATTTGTACCTTGAAAGAGCATGAGCCCTTGAGCGGCTTATAGTGTATGAAGGGATCTCACAGAGACCCTGGACTTGCCCCTAGGGTTGAGCAAGTTCTCCCCAAACCCAAACAGGGGAGCTGACACATGATATACAGAGCTAGATCAGTCAGCTTTGGGGAGTTTCATTTTTTTTTTTCATGAACTTCTGCTGCTAGTCTCCTGATGTTTGGCATCTGCTACCATGATATGTATGTGAATTGGATTTAAGTAAGGAAATGTTATGCAAAGTCACCAACCTCACTTTTCCTTCCAGTGCTATTTGGATCCAATGGCCAGATATGGATTAGGACCACTGAAGATGGCCCTTAATGTAAGTGAGAGATTTTGGCTTTTTAAGCTAAGACTTTGACAGGCCTCAATTTGACTAAGGCAATGCCTATTCAGTGATAAAAGGGAAAGAATGTCTCTTTACCTAAACCAAAACAAAAAATAAAATCAATCTTGGAAGGGAAGGCCCTCAGGATTTCTGGTTGAAACAGAAACAATTGCTATTTACATTTAGTCTGAGTCAAATAGGGTCCAAATAATTACCAAATGGGGTTTGGCCTGGAACTGGCTTGGAGAATGCAGCAAGTATAGAAAAGGGTTTCTCTCCTCTTCCCTAATATGAGAAATGATATTTTTTTAAGCAAAAACTCATAATGGATCCAATGGAGAGGGATACTGTTACAGAAATGAATTTATTTGGCAAGAGAAATCAAGGAGTTGATATCCAGAGCTAGACTCTTGTATGGGAGATAGCAGGTCCTGGCTAGTTTTCATCGTTCAAAGACATTAAAAGCCAAAGGAAGATTTCAGCTGAACCCAAAGCCAGAGATAAAGGACATCTCAGTCAAGCATAAGAACCATGAATTCTAACCAACATCAAGAGCCAGGTGGAATTACTTTTCTAGCAGAGATAGCATAGCACCATGATAACATCATGAGAAGACAGAGGTTTGGCTGTAGAGGTGGTTTAAGATTCCTGGGCCACTTCAGTAAATGTTTTACTTCAAACTAATTGTGTCCTCAGGCAACTGAAAGGTAAACAAGGGCCATTGAGCTATTTCAGGAATATGGACCCATAAAATAATTTGATCCTGGAGACTCACCTTGAATATGTAAGTTGGAGCCCAAAGATGTGCTACAATGTGGGGCTTGTTTGATATCTATTGTGTTGCCCTATCTAATTGTAGGGTCCCTTTGGAGAGAGATTCTCACCTGGAATCCTCCTGAATTGCCCTAATAACATAAGATTCTACTGGACTAGTTTAGTATTTTTCTACTAATAATGAGTTAGTTTTTTTCCCTGTTTCTTTTCACAAAAATTCTCATATTTATTTACTGTTGTGTCTATTACAAATATAATATTAATATTACAGCCCTGGAATTCTAGTGCCTAGCATCGCTCAGAGACCCCCCTTCAAGGACTCCTGGTTAAAGGAATCCACTGGGATCCTTATGGATAAATTCTGTCTCTTGAGCTAGAAACACCAAGAAATCAAACCAAGTTCCTCTTCCATTTTTTAGGAGTCCCCTCGCCTCACATTTCTGTGAATTTTCTGAGTTTGATTTCTTTTGATCTAGTCTGGTTTGTCTACCAGTTTGTATCCCTATTTGAATACCTTCTACATTTCAGGGTTCCATGAAGAATTTTAGGGTGCCTTATGTTTTGTAGAGACTTATTAAAGGGACATTTATGGAACACACTATGGTTCTGCAGGGATCCAAATTTAGGACTTCCTATAAAAATGAAGGTACGTAAAAGAATTTCTACTCAGGACAGTCTGTTGTTGTTTTGTTCTGGCTTAAATTACAGGAGAGATTTCTAATTTACCTCAGAGGTTCCTAATACCTATTGAAAAGTCTCACTTACTCCCAGAGCTCATATGAAACCAGAATTCCCCTCTGAGGGAGGAAGCTCACTTTTTCTTTTTTTCATATCTTTATTGTCTTGGGTTGGAGCTGACCTCTGTAGACACAAAAATAGATGGTAGCCTATGAGAATTTTGCAAAATGTCATTTGCTTTTATGTATATGTGAATATAATCTACAGGATCACAACTTATAGTTTTGACCCTCATAAATGACTTCTTCTGATAAAATTATCTAGAGTTTGTCTATCTGAACTTTGCTGACACTTTTTAGTGCAAAGTAGAGAGGAAGGCATTCAGAAGGACAATGTTTGAGATTCCTCAAGTCCTCAGAGAACTATTCAGAATTGGAAATATAGTAAAAAAGGCTCAAAGCACTCTAGCTGTTTGTCAGGGTTAGCAAATAATTTAACTGGAGAAAGAGATTAATGGGAGAGGGTATGTAACTTTTTGAGTAGGACAAACTTCCTGTTTCTTTGCTGAGCAATAAATCCCTTGATGAGAGGTCACAGTAGTAACTCATTTGGGATACTAATGATTTCAATATTGCATCAAAAATGACTAATCAAGTGAAGATGGCAGAAAATGAGGAACCACCCAGTTCAACTCTTACAATATTCACCTCTAAGCAACTTTAAAGTGTTTTGGAGAGTCAACAAAGGGTTCCAGAACAAGAAATTGTTCCAGCCTAAGACAATTTAGGAGTTTGACAGGAGAGGTCTAGGATTCTGGGATGCAGGCCAGTTCAGAGCATATGCAGCAGCAACAGGAAAAACCACCTGTAGCACCAGAGATTGGAAGTAACTGTGCCAACAGAAGCAGTACCATCTTTAAACTCAGAAGTGACAAAAGGGTGTAGGACAACTGGTTAAGAAAGAGATTATTGGAGACCCTTTGCTGGCACTGGGTGCAAATGGCACTGATTGGCAACTTTATTTTCCATACATAGTTCTGGGTTCGGGGGAAGAGAGGAATACTTCCAGTTAGTTACAAGGAAGCAGGATGCCTGGTTGCATTTTCAAGGCACAGAGGAGTGCTAGAGATAGTATCCAAAGAAGAGCAGGGTACATGGTCAGAGTACCAAGGCTAAGAAGAGTGCTAGTACTTACAGGGAGCAGGGTCTTTCCTGGGTAAAGACCAAAGCACAGCCCAGAAGAGCAATGAACACACCTCTTTTTCTATCACACTACCTTAGCAGCACCAAAACCTTGGAGATTCCTTCAAACTAGATCTGAAAACAGCAGCCCCCCAGAAAAGCCTTAAGCTTGACACAGTATCTTCCCACCTCAAAGTGAGCAGAGATCAACTTAAACATAAAGTTCAAAGTCAAGAATTAGACTGAAAAAATGAGCAAAAAACATCAGCAACAAAACTTTGACCATGAAAAACTACTATGGTGGCAGAGACAATCAAAACAGAAGAAGACTATGATATAAAAAATGGTAGAGGAATTATTGGGAAAAGAAATGAGAGTGATGCAAGAAAATTATGAAAAAAAGAATTAGCAGTTTGGTAAAAGAGGCACATGCAAAAAAAAATACTGGAGAAAATAACACCTTAAAGAACAGAATTGGTCAAATGGTCAAAAAGGAACAAAAATGCAATGAAAAGAAGAACTCCTTAAAAAGTAGAATTGAGGGGGTGGCTAGGTGGCAGTGGATAAAGCACCGGCCCTGGAATCAGGAGTACCTAGGTTCAAATCTGGTCTCAGACACTTAATAATTACCTAGCTGTGTGGCCTTGGGCAAGCCACTTAACCCCACTTGCCTTGCAAAAACCTTAAAAAAAAGTAGAATTGACCAAATGGAAAAGTAGATACAAAAATTCACTAATTCACAAAAATTCACAAAAAAAATACTTTAGAAGGAGAACTGGCCAAATGAAAAAGCGGTACACAAGCTCACTAAGACAATTAAGTTTTTAAAAATTAGAATTAAGCAAGTAAAAGCTAATGACTCCATAAAATATCAAGAAACAATAAAACAAAGTTAAAATAAAAAATAGAAGTAAATGTGAAATATCTCATTGGAAAAGCAACTGACCTAGGTCAAAGAAAGATAATTTAAGAATTATTGAGCTATCTGGAAGCCTTGATAAAAAAAAAATCACATTTGAAGAAAAAAGGAAAACTTTTCCCATATCTTAGATCCAGAGGGTAAAATAGAAATTGAATGAATTCACCTGAAAATTCCAAAATGAAAATTCCCAGGAATATTATAGTCAAATGCCAGAGTTCCCAGGTCAAACAGAAAGTTCTGGAAGCTGACAGAAAGAAACAATTCAATGAAAGTAAATTTAGATTTAGCAACCTCCATGTGAAAGGAGATGAAGACTTGGAATATGATATTCTAGAAGACAAAGGAGCTAGGTATAACCAAGAAAAAACTATCCAGCAAAACTAAATATAATCCTTTACAGGAGGGATGGGGGGGTGTGTGGATATTTAATCAAATGAAAGACTTGCAGGAATTTCTTATGAAAAGAACATAGGTGAATAGAAAGCTTGTCATTCAAATAGAAGACTGAAGAGAAGCATAAAAAGGTAAACCTGAAAGAATAGTCATAAGGTATTCAAAGTTAAACTACATACTTCCATATGGGAAGATGAACTTTATCATTATTTGGGAAATTAGAAATAGTCTATGTAGGTGGAGGGAATGTATGTGAGTCAATTGTGTTAGGGATGATTTCTTTTAAAAAGTGAAGGGTGGGGGGAAGAGAGAAAGGAAGAGGTAGAATGGGGAAATTTTCTTTACTTAAAAGAGGCCCTGGAAGAATAACTTTTATAATGGAGGGAGAAATCGAAATGAGGGTGGTAAGCAATTACTGTACCTCACTCTTGGAAATGATTCAAAGAGAGAAGAATATACACACATTCAATTGGCTATAGAAATCTGGGGATAGGAAATATGGGCTAGTAGAATGATATAAGGGAGGGTGAATTGAAGGAGGCACTGATCAGAAGTAAACAGACTTTTGAAGAGGATAAAAGAGAAAGGATAAAACAGAGGAGGATAAACAGAAGAAAATAGACTGCAGAGAAATACACAATAAATATTGTGAATGTGATGAACTCATCCAAAATAGAAAAGTATAGCATAATAGATTAGAAACCAGAATCCAACAATATATTGTTTATAAGAGACACACATGAAACAGAAGGATGCATACAGAATTAAAATAAAGGGCTGGAGCAGATTCTATTATGCTTCAATAGAAGTAAAAAAGACAAGGGTAGCAATTATGGTTTTAGACAAATAAAAGTGAAAATAGATCTAATTAAAAGAGAAAAAGCAAGAAATAAAAAAGAAAATCTATAAATGCACAAATATTTATAGCAGTTCTTTTTGTGGTTTCAAAGAATTGAAAAATTAAGTGGATGCTTATCAAATGGGGAATTGTTGAACAAGTGGATAGAATGCTGGACCTGGAGTCAGGAAGATCTGAGTTCAAATACTTATTGTGTGATCCTGGGCAAGTCACTGTAACCCCATATGCTTCTTCATCTATAAAAATGAGTTGAAGAAGAAAACAACAGAATATTTCAGTATCTTCACCAAAAAAACCTTCAAAAGGGGATTGAAACCGATCAACAATGACTATTTTGCAATAAGAAATGAGGGGGAAGGGTGACTGGGAAATCATTATTCACAGCAGCAGCAATGTTGTAATGATGATTAACTATGAAAACCTTGCTACTCTGATCAATACAATGATCAAAGACAAAGGACTCATGATGAAAAAATGCTATCCACTTAGAGAAAGAATCTATGAACTCTGAGTGAAAATTTCTTTTTATTGTATTTTATTTTATTTTTGTGATATGGCCAATATAGACATGATTTCATATATATATATATTGTTATCATTTTGCTTGTCTTCACAGTGTATGGGGAAGGGGTAGGAGTAAGTTTGAGAATTTGAAACTCAAAATTTAAGAAGAAAAGGATGTTAAAAAATAAACACTTTTAAAAAACTGACTGGCCACAGAATTAGGAGGAACTACCCCCCTGGGAGTGGGGAGAGGGCTATAAGACTACAGCTAGCTTTGATTCTCTGGGGACTCTTCCAGTCATTTTCCCCTTGGACTTCCAGTAAGGAGTTTTAGGGGAGAGGGAAGAATATTTATAGTCTGTCTTCCTTTCTACCCAGTGGCAATGGTGATTACAAGTACACAGCAAACAGAACATGTGCTAGCCTGGGTGAGTCTGAAGCCTTTCTCAGAAGAGGAAGAGTCAGAGGATTCTGAAATGGATGGACCAAAAAAGGAAGCCCAAATCATGCCCTGGGGCTAACTAGGAGATCAGATCTTGTGGTTACCTAGACAATGCAGAACCGAGGTGAATATGAAATATCCTAAATATCTGTTCATCAGTTCCACAAAGTTGACTTTACTTCCCAGGAAAATATAGAAGGGTTGAATGGTTTTCTGTATTTGTTACTTTATGCCTTTGAGTTCTTTTGTGTTTTAAGCATCT
Organism: Macrotis lagotis; assembly: GCF_037893015.1. Classification (NCBI taxonomy): domain Eukaryota; kingdom Metazoa; phylum Chordata; class Mammalia; order Peramelemorphia; family Peramelidae; genus Macrotis; species Macrotis lagotis. The sequence goes on from NC_133658.1 coordinate 640,294,417, forward strand.
TTTGTCATACAGAAGGAAAAATTCTGCCCTTTATCTTGTATTCACATTATACATTAAGTACCTTTTCTACAAGGAAATAAAAATTAAATTTTATTCATTTAATTTTTAAAATAAAATTTATAAATAAATGTATAAAATAAATTGTATTCATTTAGTAGGAGGACTATAAACAAGAACCAAATTTAAAACATTAGAGGTTTTCCTTGGAGTGGAAATGATAAAATCAAGGGTTTCAGTTTTTTCTTTTGGAAACAGTGGGAATAGGAATTAGATGACATCTCATCTTCATACAGCAAATATCATGATTTTCTACTGTCCTAATCCAGGGAACATGTATTAGAATCACATAAAAGCTAATTTTGAGATGAAACTTTTATCCATTACAGATATACTGGGATCCACACAGCACTGTCTAACTCTTTTCCACTGTCACCTAGTCTAAGCATTATTAATTGCTATTGTGCCATTCTTTCTAGGACAGACAGAAGGGGTTGATGGTAATGAATTTAGTCAAATAAATTTATCCTTGCCAAGGTGTTAATCTTGTAACTTGTTATGCTACTAGGTAACAAAATAATCCTCATTCTTTCAGATCAGCTATCATACTATCACCACCATTCTTTGATTCTTCCCCCTCTCCCCCAGTCTCACACTAAATCATGGCATATGGACATTTTAAGAATTGAAAAAATTTTATTTTTGTTTCAAGACCTTAAAGGTTTAAAATAAAATTTTCAGTCAGTATCTAAGGTATTCAACTTTTCTCATCTTCCCTCCCTCCTTTTCCTTCTTATTCTTCATTTACCCAACACATGTTTTATGGACAATGTACAGCAAGATAAGAGGACTTATATAAAGCATAAATATAAAGAATTATCTACTTGCAGGCTTCAGGATTCAAGTTAAAAGATTGCCCTGGTGCCTGCCTAAAAGGGAGTTGAAGTGAAAATGAAAGCCATTATCCAGAAAATTCACCCAGAAGAACTGGGTGGGTCTTTTCTTTCTTGATTGATCTAGAATGATAATTACTTCCATTTTCAATTCCTTTTGGTTCTAGAGATCTCATTATCAAGAGTTCTCCTGACAAATACCCCTGTACCAAGGGAAGCGACTATCTTGGTTAATTAGTCCTATAACTCTGAGGAGAAAACTCCACAATTACTCTGATTATTCAAGTGAAAGTGAGATTATTTTTGCCTGAATGATCCATATAATTGGCTCTTATCTGTCTACTTAACCTTGAAGATCCAGCTTCATAGTAGTTATGAGGACAGATAAGGAAGGGGATGGTAAATTGGGGAAGGATATTGCGGAGACAATGCTCGTTCTCGGGACTACTGAGGCAGTTTCATGCTCTTTGCCTGGCTAGTGGCAGAGCAGGATTAGAACCCACTTCTCGTGATTACTAGCTGGGTTTCTTCCATTACACCATCCTGCCAAATGGCAAACACTTATGGGATGATTCCAAAACAGTACTTAGAGGAAAATTTATTGCTCTAAAGGCATATATTTACAAGAGAGGAAAGAAAAATCACAATCAGTGAAGTCTGCAGTTTAGCTAGAGTGGAAGTTTCAGGTAGGATTGCAGTGGGGAGATATTTGGAATGCTAAATTATGGAGGACCTTGGATGCCAGGTTTAGGAAATGAAACATTTTCATCTCTGAAATGAGGAGTCTGATGATTTCTGAGCAGTGAAAACAAAACCTTGTTTTAAGAAAATTAGTATAACAATGGTATGAAGGAAAGAAGGAGGTAAATAAGTGATTTGGTGGATAGACCACTGGACCTGGACTCAGGCAGTTGTGAGGTCAAATCCAGCCTTAGACGCTTCCTAACTGTGTGACCCTGAGCAAGTCACTTAACGTCTGTTTGGCTTAATATACTAGAGAATGAAATGGCAAATTACTCCAGTAACTTTACCAAGAAAACTCCATGGACCCTACTGGAATCCTAAAGAGTTGGATACTTCTGAAGAGCAACAAAATGAAGGAAAGATTGGAATGGGAAGAGAATGAATTCAGAAAAATCTGGTAGGGGACTATTGAAATAATTCAGGGGTGAGTTAATTAGACATGGAGTAGGGTTGTGGCAGTAAAAGACGTGTGTGTGTGTGTGTGTGTGTGTGTGTGTGTGTGTGTGTGTGTATTATATGTATGTACATATTCTAATGGTAAATGAGAGGGAAGAGTCAAAGAAAATTCCAATTTAGTGCCTAGAAAAATCATGGCATCATTAACAAGAAAATAAATTTGTATTTAGTCATGTATTATTCTGAATTTGAGTATAAAGTAGTACATTCTAGAAAAGATAACAGAACCAAATGGAATATGTGGAATTGTGATTTAATCCACCAATTGTGAAATAACAGAAAATTTGAAGCTTAGAGAACCAGGTTTGTGTTGGGTCTATCATTTGCAATGTCACAAACAAATCACTTACCCTCTCTGGACCTCAGTCTCCTCACTTGAAAAAATGAAAAGGTTACTCTGGATGACTTGTAAGGTTCCTTCTAGCTCTAAATCCTAGGAATATCTTCTAGAGAAGGTTCCTGCCCAACAAAGTGCATAACACCCCTTAGCATGGAATTTAAAACCCTTCATATTTTGTCCCCAATCTGCCTTTTCTCTTCTTCAATCTCTGTTCCAGTCAGGTGGAATCATTCATTGTCCTTAGACAATGCCATCCTCATTTCCTAGTCTCTTTTCTACAAATTCATACCTAAGACTGCCTCTTTAAAATTTCCCCAATTTGAGTCTAAATTGTTGATTTTCAGTCTTTTGAAGTCCTATTATTTGGAGTGCTTTGGGTGGGGGGTGAAGGGGAATTGCTTAATAATATGCTACTCTGGGGGCAGTTAGGTGGTACAGTGGATAGAGCACTGGCCCTGGAATCAGTAGTACCTGAGTTCAAATTTGACCTTGGACACTTAATAATTGCCTAGCTGTGTGACCTTGGCTAAGTCACTTAACCCCCTTGCCTTAAATAAATAATTAAAAAAGATATAATAATATGCTGCTTTGTGTTGTGTTTGTTTCACATGTACACATCTTTATCTAACTAGATTGCAAACTCCTTGATGATTGAGTCTGTCTTTTTTTTTGTTTCATATCTCTTAATCAAATGTAGAGTATACTTTTGAGGAAGGATGAATTTGCAACCCTAGGAAAAAACCATTAGAAGATTCAATTATGCATAAGAATGAATGAAACCTGTGGGCCAAACTCAGTTCATCAACTCTATCAGTTGCAGTTGGTATGGAAGTTTCAGTATATGGTAGGTCTATCTAAGGTGGTTTAGTCCATACTGCACTGAAGTAAAAGGAGGGAGACTCAAATTGATATGAATGTGTTTTAGGACCATGAATAATGAAGTTCAGTGTCTCCAGGACCACAACTGATAAGAACAAGTGGTAATGAAGAGTCAGCCCTGGTTTTGTGTTGATGTAATTAACTCAATGGGATTTGGCCAGAACTAGATCAGCTTTGACTTGAGAACTAGCTTGCTTCAGCATTTCCTTTTATTTTGTAAGAAATTTTCACAAATGTTTCTTTGTTTTGTTCTTATTTATTTAAGACAAGGGGGTTAAGTGATTTGCCCAAGGTCACAAAGCTAGGTAATTATTAAGTGTCTAAGGTCGGATTTGAACTCAGGTCCTCCTGACTCCAGGGCTGGATCTCTATCCACTGCACCACTTAGCTGTCCCCACAATTGTTTCTTGAGAATTGCAAATTTGCAAACTTCTTCTAGATGGGTATCCTATTTTTTCAGATGTTACCAGTTTTAAATAATTGGCACATCATTGAAATTGTTTATAGTTTATAATATTGTATTTTGCTTGTATTTTTGTAATTTTTATAAATTGAATCATGGTTTATAATAGCTGCTTGCTATTTAAATGAATACTAATCTTTTTGAAAAAGAAAACCTGCAGGTTCTTGATGAATAATTGTTAAACTTCTTGAATCATCCTCTAATTCATCTTTTGGGTGAATTGGCATTTTCACAATAAGGTATGTTTACACTGATATACATGTGTAGACTATTATCTGACTAATCCTCCTTAGCCTCCCTTCCTAATCATATGTATATTCCAAGGCTCTGTCTGGGGTGTGTTTTCTCTCCCTATTCTTTCCTTTAGTGTGCTTATCAGCTTCCAATCCAATATTATCATCCATATGCAGGTGACTCCAAAGTCTAGATGACCAGCCCAACTCTCAGTAGAATTCCAGTCTCCTGTTGCTTGCTATGTCTTATTGGCATCTCAAACCTTTTATTTTGAAGAATCTCTGTTTCCATCAAGGGCATTACTAATCTATGACTCAGGTTTTTAACCTGATAATCCTCAAATCTCTTTTTTATCCTTTCCCATAAACAACTAGTTGCCGAGTCTTAATGATGCTTCTTCTCTAGCTCCTCTTGCATCTAATCCCTTCTCTCGATTTATATAGCCACCATCCTAGTTTAGACTCTCATCTCTCACCTGAACTATTATAATAGTCTGCTTAATTGACTTCTGACCTCTCCACCTAACTGCTAAAGCAATCTTAAATTAAAAAAAAAATCTGCAACAAATAAACAAAGGACCTTCAGTGACTCTAAAAATCAAACTTCTCAAGTCTGCATTAAGGGTCTACAAATGTATTCCCAACATGCCTCTCTATCTTGATTTCACATCATTCTCCTTTATATTCTCTACATTGTGGTCCTACCATCCAAGGGCCAAGTCTGGTCTGCCTTATTTAAACAAACAAACAAAAATACTATGATTTGCTCATGAGCTTTAGAAAAGAATGACTGGCTAGTGATAGTTTGCTGACCATTGTCTTACCAATCTACTAACTATTAGCTGTTGTCTATTCTCCAAATCTGTCATTCTATCTCCATTGTCCACTGTGTCCATATCTAATTGTTGATCAAACATTTCATAGGTAAATTTATTAGACTCTTGGTGATGTGAACTGGACTGGAGTTCTAGTGAGAGATTCAAGCTGGATATCTAGATTTGGAAGTTATTCACCTAAAGATTATAACTGTTAGAAGCTGATAAGATCACTCTTCTTCACTGAGTTGTCATCCTCTTCCAAAGCTTAGCTCAATCATCACTTCTCCATGCCACCCCCCCACATATTATTTTTGTATTTCCATCTCCCAGTAGAATGTAAATTCTTTGGGAAGTGGTTAGGTGGTACAATAGATAGATTATTGGTCTGAAGTAAGGAAGAGTTGTGTTCAAATATGGCTTCAGACACTAAAGAGCTATATGACTAAGTCATTTAATTTGTTTACTTCAGTTTCCTCAACCAAGGAAGGGCTCACAACACTTCTCTACCATCTGAAAATCAAATGAAATAATATTTGTAAAATGCTTAGCACAGTGACTAGCATATAGTAGGTACTTAATAATTGCACATTTTTTATCCATCCCTTTGAGAAGTAATTGTTTCCCAATTTCTCTTTGAAACACGCCCCTAGCAACATATTTTGTTATGTTTTAAGAAATAATTTTACTGAATGGAATTAAATGAACCTTTTTCATGAACCTTGAAGAATGGAGAGTTAATCTACTATATCCCTTGAAGTATGGAGAATTCAGCTTCTAGATCTAACTGAACTTCCTTGCTGTGTTCCTGTTGATAGACTTCTTGTGTCACCTACCAAGCTCCAAGCAGGCAACAGTAAATAAAGTTACTAGAGTTCCAATTCAGTTCAGATACTTAGTGTGTTTAGCAATGCTGCCCCTCAGCAAATCATTTAACCTCTATCTGATGCTTTAGGTTCCTCATTTTAAAATATGAATAATTAAAGCACCTAATCTCCTAGGGATATTGTTAGGATAAAATGAGCTTGTATTTGTAAAGAGCTTTACTATAAGCATTTCAAGACATATAGGTTTCTTTCCTTTTTCCCTAATCATCTCTGAAAATAGACCTAGTAGAGTTATTGCTGAGTCAAAGGGTAAAGGTATGTTAATAACTCCTTGGGCATAATTCTAGATTGCTCTTCAAAATGATTGTATTAGGTCACAATTCCACTAACAATGAACTAGTTTTACAATTTTCCCATATCTCTTCAACTTTTGCTGCTTTCCCCTTCAATCATTTTACCCAATCTGATAGGTGTAAAATGATATCTTCAAAGCTGTTTTTATTTGTATTTCTCTACTCAATAATGATTTAGAGCATTTTTCATATGACTATAAATTGTTTTGATTTCTTCACTGGAAATTTATATCCTTTAACTATCAATTGGTGAATGACTCATATTCTTATAGATTTGACAAAACTTTTTATATATTTGGAATATGAAACCTTTATCTGAGAAACTTTCTATAAATTCCCTCCTCTCCCCCCTCAATTTTCTGCTTTCCTTCTTGACTATATTTTATTTATATAAAACCTTTTTGATGCAATTTAATGGAAATTATCCATTTTACATCTCTAATTTTGCTATCTTGTTTATTCATAAATTGTTAACCTATTTGTAAGTTTGATAAGTAATACATTTAATGTTTTAAATTTCTTATAATCTCTCTATATCTAGGTCTAAGTCATGTATTCATTTTCATATCTTGTATAATACTTAAGGTATAGGTCTATGTTTGGTTTCTGCTATATTGCTTTACAGTTTTTCTAAAAAATTTTTTAAACCATATAATGAATTCTTATCCCCAAATCTTAATTCTTTATAGTCATCAAACGCAAGGTTGTTTTATTTATTTGCTACTATAAGTTGTATGTCTACTCTTCTGAACTCTGTTCTGTTTACCAACCTTTTTATTAGTCAGTATCATACAGTTTTGATAATTACAGACATAGTTTTATATCTGGTACTACTAATCCTCCTTTCTTTACATGTTATTTTATTAGTTTCTTCTAATTCAGTAAAATAATTTTTGGTAATTTAAGTGGGATGACTTATATATATAAAGTATATATATATATTATATATATACTTATATATATTATATATATATATACTTATATATATATATACTTATATATATATATATATATATAAAGTAGTTTAGAAAAAATTGTCATTTTATTCTAGGCTGTGCCTATCCATGAACAATTTTTATTTTTCCAATTATTTAAATATTATTTTTATTTATATAAAATTTTTTTTATGTAATTTTGCATATGTAGTTCCTGGGTTTGTTTTTGGCAGGTGAACTCCTGAGTATGGGGAGGGGGAAGAAGAAAAAAGGAAATAATTTACATGATAACTTTATTATGTACTTAAAAGGAATAGCAAGTTATATATGATAGATTTTCAGTTTCATGTGCAATCATTTTTATTAATTATACTATGTATTGGAAATGATTGTTTTATGCCTACATTTAAAAATAAAAGAGCTTTGCAAACTTTAATATAGATCACTATTTGAGCAAGTCATTTAAACTTTTTGAGCCTCAGTTTTCTCATCACAAATAAAAGGCTTGAGTTGAAAGCTCTCTAAGATATCTTTCAATTAAAAAATACTATGAGCTACTATTTTGATTTTTCAAAGCTTTTGTTGTTTTTCTCTTTCTCCATGGTTTTTTCTTTAGTTCTGATTTTTCTTTCACAACATGACTAATATGGAAATATGTTAAATATGATTGCACATACTTAATGACAGGATCAACTTTACACTAGCTAGTTTGGCCAATCAAGTGTTTCCCTCTGTGGACTAATTTAAAAGTTGTTTAATGTAAAGAAAGCTGGGAATGGTTACTTTTTGAAGACTGCTGGGTAAACTTTGACCTGTTAGAAATATTGCATTTAGTAAAACTGAAGTGTTTCAAGTATACATTTTAAATCCCTGTTGCAGACAGTAAGGTGAAATTCTCTATTTGTCAGAGTTATAAAAACATGGTGGTACTAGAATATTGTATAGTCATTGTTAAAAGCCAAAACTGGAATGTGCAGATGATAGGATTTGGATAATTTTATGCACTGTCCTTTTTTTGTTTGTGTCTTTTTTTTTAAACAAGATTCCTGATATAGATTGGTGAATAGTTGAATTTACAGTTGCTCCATTTTACTGAAACAATTGCACATAAGGGGTTCACCCAGGGACCATAACCTACTGGTATATATATAATTTTTTTTGTTGTGTGTGTGTGTGTATGTTTGATTCTCACACACACACAAACACACACATATACATACACACATGTCCCATTGGGATATAAGGTAGAAATCACGATCTAATGATTACAGCCTATTTAGGTGCGAAACCCTGACTCCCAAAGTTACAATGGGTCTTAATTGTTTCTGTGACAGAAAGATTTGTTCAGACTGCTGTACTCTTCATTTGATGTAACAAAATGCCATTAATCTAAATATTTGTAAATAAAGTACCTGTATCTAGATTAAAAAATATGATTGCACATGAATAACCTATAATAGATTACTCACTGTCAAGGAGAAGGTGAAGGAGGGAAGGGAGGTAGAAAAAATGTGGGACTCAAAAGCTTACAAAAGATGGATGCTGATATTTGAAAGCTATCTTTGCATGCAATTGGAAGAAATGTTTTTGTTGCTGGTCCTTTGTTCTTGAAGAAGACCATGACTTCAGAAGGTGATACAATGATAAGCATTTGAACTGGGTTTGAGTGAGGAGGTTCTGTGCTAAGTCACAAGCCTCATTTTCTCCTCCAAAGTCATCTATGTCCAGTGACCAGGAGATAACCTTGGATGAGAGGCAATCAGGGTTAAGTAATTTGTCCAAGATCACACAGCTAGTGTTAAATGTTTGAGATTGGATTTGAACTCAGGACTTCCTGAGTCCATGGCTGGTGTTCTATTTACTACACCACCTACCTGCACCTACTGTCCTAGACTCAGAGAACTGGAAAAAATAAAAATTAAAAAAAATGTCATGATTTATTTTACTTTGACAAGTCTTAATCTCCTCATTTATAAAATTAGGAAAATTATAATGTAATATCACTATTAACCAACCAATATTCATTAAGCATCTACAATGTGCCAGTACTGGAGATAAAAATAGGAGTTAAATAGTTCTCTCTCAAGGAGCTTACAGTCTAATACTAGAGACAACCTGTAACAAATGTGTATAAAACAAGCTATATTTTGCAGAATGAGGAAATAATTAACAGACTGAAGGCACTAGAATTATGAAAGGTGGGGAAAGTCTGCCACTATAAGGTAGGACTTTAGCTGAAACTTGGAGGAAGTCAGGAAAGGGAACAGGCAAAACTGAGGAGTAGGGAGAGAATATCAGATATGGGAATAAGAGAAAATACCTAGAGCTTAAAGATGGAGGATCATGCTTGTGAATAGGCAGGGGCTCAATATCACTGAATTGAAGAGTTTGTGTTGGGTAATATGGTGCAGTAAAACTTGAAAAGTGGAGGGAGCTAGACCATTAAGGGTTTTAAATGCCAAATAGAGGATTTTATATTTGATTTTGGGAATGATAATCACTGGAGTCCGTTGAATACAGAGGTAACTACCTACTTTACAGGGTTGTTGTGAAGAAAGCATATGTATGTATTGTATGTATAGGCAAAATAATTAAAAGCTAGTCAATTGTAAGGTGGTTAGTTAACTGATGGTGACTGAATTGGATCTTGTGGAGGAAGTACATTCAAGGTATTGAGGACAACTAGTTTAAGATGGAGTAGGTAAGCTTTGATGTAAGGAAGAAAGAAGAACCCATTTTGCTAGACTAGAGGAGTGTGGGGATTGGAGGGGAAAGGAGTGACAGGTAATGAATCTGTAACAGGCTTTACAAATAAAAAGAATTTACTTGTTAATATGACTTCCTGAATAGAGGAAAGCTACTCTGCTCTCCCCACCACCTACTTAACAAAGCTGTGAAATTTGCCCTAGACAAAAGATGAAATTTGCTGAGAAACTACAGTGACATCTTCCACTCCAGAAATGCACAAAAAGTCAGCCAGGAGCCCAGAGGCAATAGGAAAAGAAACTCCCCAAACAAGGAAAGCACTAACATGACCAAAGAAAGGACTCATGTAAACTGCAAGGAAAGATTTTGGGAAGTGGCAAGAACAAGAGATGAGACCTCCTTTGCGAGCCCCCAGGGTGGGGACCTTGAAAACTCAGGGAAGCAGCAGTCTAGTTTAGGGTTTATCAGTACAATTCCGATACACTCTTAAATATACAACCCTCAGTCAGACCAGGGCAGTTCAGGATTAGGGCTCAGAAGTCTATAACCACTGTCTTGTGATGCCAGAGGTCCTAAAAAATACTTTGCACTGAACCTCAAACAACCCTGATTGGGAAGGAACTAATCTTGGGTGGTGGAAGTAACTCAAGAACTGACAGGGGGGCGACTAGGTGGCTTAGTGGATAAAGCACTGGCCCTGGAGCCAGGAGTACCTGGGTTCAAATCCGGTCTCAGACACTTAATAATTACCTAGCTGTGTGGCCTTAGGCAAGCCACTTAACCCCGTTTGCCTTGCAAAGAAGCCTAAAAAGAAAAAAAAGAACTGACAGGAACCAAGGTGATGCTGATTCAAAGTCTTAATTCATGAACTTTTAAAGCTGGAGACAGGGTAAGTCTACATCTAAAAAAGTAATTTAAGTCCATAATAACTGCAAACAGAGATCCAAAGGAAAAAAAACTGGATTTCCCAAAAGAAAATGAAGGAAGAAATAGAATTCTTGAAAACTAGACTAGGACAAATAGAAAGCCATGACTCCATGGGACAGCAAAAAATATTAGAACAAAATTGAAAGACTGAATAGAAGAAATTGTAAGATAGCTGGTATAAAATAACCAACTGAAATGCAAAATAGATCAAGGAGAGATATTTAAGTATCAGTGAACTCCTTAAAAACCATGAATTTTTAAAAACTAGACAACTCTATTTCAAGAAATCATAGGTGAAAACTGTTCATATCTATTAGTACCAAAGGATAAAGATAGAATGAATCTGGGGTGGCTAGGTGGCTCAGTGGATAAAGCACCGGCCCTGGAGTCAGGAGTACCTGGGTTCAAATCTGGTCTCAGACACTTAATAATTACCTAGCTGTGTGGCCTTGGGCAAGCCACTTAACCCCATTTGCCTTGCAAAAACCTAAAAAAAAAGATAGAATGAATTTTTTGATCATCTCCTAAAAGAAACTCCATAAATAAAAGTACAGACAATGTAATAGCCAAAATGTAGAGCGTGCATATCAAAGGAAAATATACTACAGGTAACTAGAAAGAAGAAATTCAAGTACAAAGGAATTACAGTCAGAATCACCCAACACTTGGTAGATTCTACCAAAAATATTAAGGAAGGTCAGACCACAGTTTCGCAAAAGGTAAGAGACTGGCATACAAACAAGAATTACTTATCCTGAAAAACTGTTTATAATGGGGAGTCAAAGATGACTTTCAAAAATTTCTAATGAAAATACTAGAGTTGATCAGAAACTTTGAAATACAAACACAAAGATTCAGAGAAATCTAGAAAGGTAAATTTATTTGAGTAATTGGAAACATACATATATATGTATATATATATATATATATATATACATATATATATATATATATATATATATATATGACTTAGTGATATGATTTTAACAGAGGGATAAAAAAAAACAGGAATCCCTTCAGAACCTCAATGTCTACAAAGGGTATTGAGGGAAGTATATTAAAGAATAACAGGTCCTTGGGCCTGAGTGGAGTGGGATTGGTTCTGATCTGATTTTTTTAAGAAGGGGAATAGAGGGGGAGTTAAGGAGAGTATATACTTATGTAGAAAGAAGGGAGACTTCCAGCCAAGATGGTGGAGAGAAGACAGGCACTTTGTTAAAGTCTCCTGATCTTCCGTCATATATAATATTAAAAAAAAAAAACCTCTTAACAGAAATCTGATTGACAAAATCCAGAAAGAAACATCTACCTCAAAGAACATCTACCTCAAAGTTTGTCTTCTGGGATCATGGGTAAGCCCAGGCAGAGAGGGTGGACTTTGAGAGTGAGACTAAACTTATCATGGGGGAATGGGCCAATTGGGGAACAGAAGTGTTGGTTGTGGCACTGACACTCTGGAGCTTGCTAGCAGGGATGGAGGGTGAGTTCCAGTGCAAGAGAGTTGCAGATATTGATCCCTGGGCTCCTCTGGTCTGGAGGAACTCAGAGTCCATACCTTCATTCCACCTCAAGTCTCTTCCCATAACAAACACAATTACAGTCCACCTCCTCCCCAGGCTCAGGTGGGAGCAGCAGAGCTCCCTCAGCTGTGAATAGGGAGAGAAATTTCCTTGCCCTAGGGCAAAGCCCACAATTATTCAAAGATAAAAGTATTCATCAGCTTCAACCACCCCCTCCAGGCCAAGGGAGAGGGTCTCAAATCTAGGTGACAGGCCTCCAGAGAAAGCAACCAAAACAGTTTACTGGCCAACCCATTTGGAATTACTAAAATCAGTGAGGAAAGCCTCTATGGATCTCAACACCAAAGCTCTGTGAACCAACCCCACCACAACACAAGGTCTTAGGAAAATGAAGAAAGACCAGCAGAAAGGAGGGCCCATAGAAAAATTCCTAGAAGGAAAAGACCCTAACTCAGAGAGACCTAGAAGTTCTGAGGAGAATATGATCTGGTCCCCAGCAAAGAAAGACTTCCTTGAAGAAATCAGGAAGGAGTTTAAAAATCAATTGGAAAATTTGGGAGAGAAAACAAATTGCAACTAGAAAACAAATCATTGGAAAATAAAATTGGACAAATGCAAAAAACTAATTCTCTCAAAGCCTCAATTGATCAAATGGAAAACTCTTACAAAAAATAGAATTGACCAACTGGAAAAAGAGTTTCAAAAGGTAAATGAAGAAAATTCTTCTCTTAAAAGAAGAATGGATTCTGTGGAAACTAAGGACTTCATGAGACAGCAGGAGCCTGTTAAACAAAACCAAAAAAATATAAAAAATAGAAGAAAATGTAAAATACCTCATCAGCAAAACCACTGACCTCAAGAATAGATTGAGAAAGGACAACCTGAGAATTATAGGTCTTCCTGAAAACATTGAAGAGAAAAAAAACCTGGACTTAATATTACAGGATGGAACCAGAGAGCAATACATTGATCCTCTCTAGAAAGAGATCCTAAAATGAAAACACCAAGGAATGTTGTGGCCAAATTCCAGAACTATCAGATAAAAGAGAAAATCCTGCAAGCAGGCAGAAAGAAACAATTTAGATACCAAGTTGTCACAGTAAGGATTACAGAGGACCTGACTGCATCAGCATTAAGGGATCTAAGGGCTTAGAATGAGATATTTTGAAGAGCAAGGGAGCTTGGAATGCAGCCAAGAATACACTACCCTGCAAAGCTGAGCCTTCTCTCCCAGGGGAAAAGATGGACATTTAACAAAATTCCAACATTTCCTGATGAAAAGATCAGAGCTACATAGAAAATTTGGACATTAAACAGGAGATTCAAGAGATATACGAAAAGGTAAAAGAAGAAAGGGTAAAGAAAAAAAAAGCTGCTATCCAATAAGATGAAACTGGTTACATCCTCACCTAGGAGAAAGATTCTCATAACTCTTGGGAATTGTAACCCTATTGGAGAGAATATACTTAGCCAGAAGTGATGGACACTCATGACTTATCCATGAGACTGCTAACCAATAAGATGAAACAAGCTATATCTGACCTGGGAAAAAGACTAATAACTCTTGAGAATTGTAACTCTATTAGAGAGAATATACTTGACCAGGAGCAATGGTCACTCATGACGTTTCTGTGACTCAGATAGAATGAATTAAAAACAATACCTCCTTAAAAAGGGGGACAGTAAGGAGAAAGGAGAATGGAGGAGATTGAATGGGGTAAATCTCATTGCATTAAGAGGTACAAAAGACCTACTGTAATAGAGGGGAAGAAGGGAGAAGCTGAGAACCGCCTGATTCTTCTTCTCATCAGACTTGGCTTAAAGTTAACTTACACACACATGCAGTTAAGAAACTAATCTTACCTTTCAAGTATTAAAAGGGGAAAAGGGGAGGGGGAGTGGGGAGGGGGAGAAAAAAGGGAACTAACAGAAGGATGGAAGGAAGAAGGGGAAAATGGAAAGGGAAAAGAAAGGGAGGGGGGGTTGATATAGGAGGGCAAACACACTAAAGGTTGTGGTATTCAGAAACAAAATACTGGGGAATATGGATAAAGTGAAAAAAGGAGAAAAATAGAAACAGAGGGAAATTAGCATGAATTAGTAATTATAACTTTGAATGTGAAGGGAATAAAATGTAATTGAATAGCAGAGTGAATTAAAAAGCAGAATCTTACGATATATTGCTTACAAGAAACTCCTCTGAAGCAGAGAGATACATATAGAGTAAAGGTTAGAGAAAAATATATTTTGCTTCAGCTGAAGTGAAAAAAGCAGTGGTAGCAATCCTTATCTCAGACAAAGCAGCTGCAAAAATAGATAACTTTGAAAGAGAAAAGGAAGGAAACTGTATCCTCCTAAAAGGTACCATAGTCAATAAAGTCATTTCAATACTGAATGTGTATGCACCCAATGGTATAGCATACAAATTCTTACAGGAGAAGTAGAAAGAGCTACAGGAAGACTCTACTAGTGGGACACCTCAACCTCCCACTCTCAGATTTAGATAAATCTAATCATAAAATAAACAAGAAGGAAGTTAAGGAGGCAAATAAATTGTTAGAAAACCTAGATATGAGAGACTTATGGAGGAAACTGAATGGGAATAGAAAGGAAAATACTTTTTTTTCTGTAGTACATGGCACTTACACAAAAATTGACCATGTACTAGGGTATAAAACCTTAATGATCAATTGTAGAAAGACAGAAATAGTGAATAGATCTTTCTCAGGTAATAATGCAGTAAAAATCATATGCAATATTGGGCCAGGGAGATATAGACCCCAAACAAATTGTAAACTAAATAACCTCATTTAAAAATGAGTGGATCAAACAACAAATTATAGAAAGAATTAATTACTTCATCCTTGATAATGACAATAATGAAACAACATATCAAAACCTATGAGATTCATTCAAGGTGGTTATCAGGGTATATATTATATTTTTAAATGCTTACATGAATAAATTAGAGAAAGAGGAAGTCAATGAACTAAAAATGCAACTAAAAAAATTAGAGAAGAACAAATTAAAACCCTCCAATTAAATACTAAATTAGAAATTCTAAAAATTAAAGGAGAAATTAATAAAAGCAAAAACAAAAAACTATTAAATTAATAAATAAAACCAAGAGTTGGTTTTATGGAAAAAAAACCAACAAAATTGATAAACCTCTGGTCAATTTGATTTAAAAAAAAGAAAGAAGAAAACCAAATTGCTAGTATCATAAATGAAAAAGGTGAACTCACCACCAATGAGGAGGAAATTAAAGTAATAATTCAGAATTATTTTGCCCAATTCTATGTCAATAAATTTGAAAATCTAAGGGAAATGGATGAATATTTGCAAAAATATAAGTTGCCTAGGTTAAATGAAGAGGAAATTAGATACCTAAACAACCCTATCTCAAAAAAAAAGAAATTCAATAAGCCATTATTGAACTCCCTAAGAAAAAATCTCCAGGGCCAGATGGATTCACAAGTGAATTCTAGCAAACATTTAAGGAACAATTGGTTCCAATTCTATATAAACTCTTTGGAAAAATAGGTGAAGATGAAACTCTGCCTAACTCTTTCTATGACCAATATGACCAATACCTAAACCAGGAAGAATTAAAACAAAGAAAGAAAATTATATACCTATCTCCCTGATGAATATAGATGCAAAAATATTAAATGTAATCTTAGCAAAACAATTACAACAAATTATCACTAGGATAATACACTATGACTAAGTTGGATTTATCCTAGGAATGCAAGGTTGGTTCAATATTAGGAAAACTCTTAGTATAATTAATTATATCACTAACAAACCTATCAGAAATCATAGATTATGTCAATGATGCTGAAAAAGCTTTTGACAAAATACAGCACCAATTCCTACTAAAAACACTAGAGAGTCTAAGAATAAATTGATTGTTACTTAGAACAATAAGGAGTATCTATCTGAAACCATCAACAAGCATTATATGCAATGGGGATAGGCTAGAGGCATTCCCAATAAGATCAGGGGAGAAACAAGGATGCCCATTATCACCACTACTATTCAATATCATATTAGAAATGTTAGCTTCAGCAATAAGAGATGAAAAAGAAATTGAAGGAATTAGAACTGGGAAGGAAGAGACAAAACTCTCACTCTTTGTAGATGACATGCTTGTATACCTAGAGCATCCCACAAAATCATCTAAAAAACTACTAGAAATAATTAGAAATTTTAGCAAAGTTCAAGATATAAAATAAACCCTCATAAATCCTCTGCATTTCTATATATGACCAGCAAGATACAGCAGAAAGAACTAGAAAGAGAAATACCATTCCAAGTAACTTCAGAAAATATAAAATACCTGGTTATCTATCTGCCTAGGCAGATTCCAAAACTTTTTGAAAACAATTACAAAACACTTCTCACATAAATAAAATCAGATTTAAATAACTGGGCAAACATCAACTGCTCATGGATAGGTTGAGCTAATATAATAAAAATGATAATTCTACCAAAAGTAAACTATCTGTTCAAAATTCCAAAAAATTAATGAGTTAGAAAAAGTTGTAAGTAAATTCATATGGAGAAGTAAAAAATCAAGAATTTCCAGGGATTCAATGAAAAAAAAAGTGCAAAAGAAGGTGGCTTAGCCTTACGAGATCTAAAATTTTATTATAAAGCATAAGTCATCAAAACTGTCTGGTATTGGCTAAGAAATAGAGTGGTGGATGAGTGGAATAGATTAGGTGCAATAGCAGGAAATGATTATAGTAACCTGCTGTTTGATAAACCCAAAGAGTCCAGCTTTTGGGATAAAACTCTCTCTTTGATAAAAACTGTTGGGAAAATTGGAAGTTAGTATGGAAGAAACTTAGATTAGACCAACACCTCACACTCTATATCAAGATAAGATCCAAATGGATTTAGACATAAAAAACAATATTATAAGCAAAGTAGAAGATCATGGCATAGTTTACCTGTCAGATCTATGGAAAGGGAAGCAGTTTATGGCTAAGGAAGAGATGGAGAACATCACTAAAAGCAAACTAGATGATTTTGATTACATTAAATTAAAAAGCTTTTGCACAGAGAAAACCACTCTGACCAAGATCAAAAGAAATGTAGTAAACTGGGAAACAATCTTTACAACTAATGTTTTTGACAAAGGACTTATTTCTAAAATAAACAGAGAACTGAGTCTAATTTTCAAAAACAAGCCATTGCCCAATTGACAAATGGTCAAAGGATATGCAAAAGGAATTTACAGATGAGGAAATCAAAGCAATCCATAGTCATATGAAAAAATCTCTAAATCATTACTTATTAGAGAAATGCAAATCAAAGCTTCTCTGAGGTACCACTTCACACCTTTCAGACTGGCTAGTATGACCAGAAAGGACAATGATCAATGCTGGGAAATTTGGGACACTAATACATTGTTGGTGGAGCTGTGAACTCCTCTAACCTTTCTGGAGAAGAGTTTGGAATTATGCCCTAAGGGCAACAAAAATGTGCATACCCTTTGATCCAGCAATATCACTACCGGTCAATACCCTAAAGAGATGATGAAAAAGGGTAAAAACATCAAGTGTACAAAAATATTTATAGCAGTTCTGTTTGTGGTGGCAAAGCATTGGAAATTCAGTAAATGTCCTTCAATTGGGGAATGGCTTAACAAACTGTGATATAAGTATGTGATGGAACACTATTGTTCTGTTAGAAAGCAGGAGGGATGGGAATTCAGGGACGCCTGGAGGGATTTGCATGAACTGATGCTGAGCGAGATGAACAGAACCAGAAAAACATTGTACACCCTAACAACAGCATGGCGGTGATCAACCTTGATGGACTTGCTTATTTCATCAGTGCAACAATGAGGGACAATTTTGGTATTCTTAATACCATCTGTATCCAGAGAAAGAATTGGGGAGTTTGAACAAAGACCAAAGACTATTTCCTTGAATTTAGAAAAAAAAAACCCATGATCTTTTTACGTAATTTTGCTATCTCTTATACTTTATTTTTCTTACTTAAGGATATGATTTCTCTTTCATCACATTCAACTTAGATAAATGTATATCATGGAAACAATGTAAAGATTAACAGATTACCTTCTATGGGGGTGGGGAGAGGGAAGTATGATTAGGGGAAAAATTGTAAAACTCAAAATAAATAAAATCTTTCTAAAAAAAGAAAGAAGAAAGAAAGGGACCAAACTTGCTACTTCTACTTCTCTTGCTACTTCTCTCACAAAAAGAAAAAAAATACAAACTTTAAGAAAGAGGTGGAGGGATGGGCTTCAGATGAACCTTACCCTTTTCTGAAATAGAAAAAGGAGGATTGAACATAGACATAGGGTTTGGCATAGAAAAAAATCAAAATCAATTGAGAGACAGCAGATTTAGGGAGGAAGGATAACCTTGGGAGAAAATAAGTCACACACAAAACAAACTTCCTGGACCCAAAGGAGTGTTTAGAAAGTGAAAAATAAAACAACCAGAATCTAAGGGAATTCCTTAGATTGCCTGTTAGACAGTTGAGGAATGACTGAACAAACTGGCATATGAATGTAATAGAATGTTATTTTATCATAATAAACGATAAGAGATAATTAAAAAAATTTTTTTTTAGGTTTTTGCAAGGCAAACGGGGTTAAGTGGCTTGCTCAAGGCCACACAGCTAGGTAATTATTAAGTGTCTGAGGCTGGATTTGAACTCAGGTACTCCTGACTCCAGGGCCAGTGCTCTATCCACTGTGCAACCTAGCTGTCCCTGATAATAGATAATTTTGAAGAATTCCAGGTAGATGAAGTGAGAAGAATCAGAATAAAAGTTTATAAAACGACAATGGCATTGTAAAAAAAAATAACTTTGAAAGACTTAAGAATTTTGTTCAAAACACTGACCAATCATTCCTCTAAAGGAACTATGACAAAATATGCTATCCTCCTGACAGAGGAGTGATGCAAACAAGGTACAGAGATGTCTATTTTTGGACATGATCACTGCGTGGGTTTGTTTGGCACGACTATGTTTATTTGTTACAAGGGTATTTTTTCTTCTTTTCATAATAGTTTGGAGGATGGGGGAGGAGAAGAGGTATTAATAATTGTGATGTAAAAATGTTATAATGTTTAAAATAACGTTTAAAAAATGGAAGAGTTCAGAAGTTAGCCAAAATGGACAATTTTGAAAGTAATGTATGAAATTTATTATATTCTTGAAAAAAATTCCCAAAAGTAAATAGTATGAATGGAGAGGTATACTTTCCCATAGAATTTTTTTCTTCAGTAATATATATGTATAGTGCTTTAGGGTTTGCATAGCACTTCACAATTATAAATTTCATTTTATCCTCAACAAACCTGGAAGGTAGGTGTCATTATTATCACCATTTTACAAATGAGAGAAGAGTTTAAGTGACTAGCCTAAGGTGAAACAGTTAACTTTCCTGACTCCTAACTACTGCATCACCAGCTGCCTAGGGAACGAAGGATGAGAACTGAGGAAAGACCATCAAGTTCTCCTAGTTAGCAGATCATTGGTAACTTTGAAAACAACACTTTCAATGGGGTGAAGTCAGAAACAAGACTGCAAAAGGTGGAGAAGAGGAAATGAGTCAATAAGTATTCTGATAACTTTTTCCTTGGTGTTTGGTTGAGAAAGGGAGAGATATAGGACAATAGAGGTAAGGTCTAGTAAGAGGTTTTGGAAGGATGGAGACTTGAGCATGTTTGAAGGCACTACAGAAGGAGGAAGATGTTTGAGCTGGAGATGATGGAAGGAGATGGGATCAAAAGACAAGGTAGGGATTTAGGCGTGGTAATGGATGGGCTACTGAAATGTCAACTCATTAATCCAGCATCCAAAAAGTACCAGTGCTGCTTTGGACAGTAGTGACTAAGACATGGTTCTTCTGTAGAAAAACCATAGAGATTTTATTTATCTGCATGATTTAGATGACTACCTTGATCACCCCTTGTTTGATTTGGACAATCAAATCTTAGTCTTTGCTGGCGTTTGGTAGATCATCCCAGCCCTGGAGAACTCAACCCAAGTGATCATGGTCCATTCTACCTGCAGAAAGAGAGACTACAATTCCCAGCATGCCAATCGAGTCAGTCGCTCCAGAGCCTGGGAAGAAGTGAGACTGGGGTGGAGTCAATGCAGTGAAGTCATAAAGCCCTTGGGAAGGGGAGGGGGTGGAAGAAAGGAGGGGAAAGTAGTAGGAGGAATAGGGGCGAGGGAAGGTAGTTGGTACTGATGCAGGATGGCAGCACCCGTAGGAGTCTCTGAGATCTGAGCGGAGCAAAGAGCCTGAGTCCCCTTTGCAGACGGCCCCCCCTCACTTGCAGAAGCCTCCCCAGGCCTGCAGTACCAGAGGGGGAGGGAGAGGGGACCGGGGGAAAGGGGCAGATTTGTAGCCTGGCCGGGAGGTGGGGGCAGGAGAGGTCTTTGTATTTGCCCCGAGTGCATCCTCGGAAGCTGCCAAGCCTGAAGAGTTCGCAATGACCTGCTGAGAAGTCCGCGCGCTGGACCCCGTCGGGCCGCACTGGGACGTGGCTCGGCTGCGGGCCGGGTATTCCCCACCCCTCGCTCCAGGGACTCTCCTGCCCCCCTTACCCCACCCACCCCATCCCCCCGGTCAGCCCTCACCCTCGCCCACAGCCGGCCGCGATGGCGGACCCCTCCGAATGCAGCATCAAAGTGATGTGCCGGTTCCGGCCTCTGAATGAAGCGGAGATCCTCCGAGGGGACAAATTCATCCCCAAATTTAAAGGAGACGAGACGGTGGTCATAGGGGTAAGTGTCTGTTGGATTCCCCCCCCCCCCTTTTCTTTCCCCTCCCCCCGACGGGAGGTGCGCCCACTCCCTGCCTGACTTGGGTGCCGGGCCCTTCCTCAGGGCACCCCCGGCCCCTCGCGCGGCCAGCCTCTTTGTTCCCTCCCCAGCCCCTGGGGGCAGGAAGCAGGGCAGGGGCGGGAGGGATGGGGAGGGGGCAGGGGAGCTGCTCTCGCCATCGCCATTGTTCCCCGCGTAAGGGTGGGGGGCTCTCAGGGGAAGCCTAGCGGGGGCCAAAGCTGGACCCCATTGTTCCCCTGCCCGGCGCCGGCTGTGGGGACCCAGTGTAAAAGGTTGGGGGGGATGGGCGGACCGGGATCGACTTGTCTTTCTACCTCCTTTTTCTTTTTTTTAATAAGTATTCCCCCACCCCGCCCCCAGTGCTTATTCCCGTGCAAGCATGTGGGTATTAGTTGGCACTTCGGGTGCCAGAAGGTAACGAGTCTAAATCCCACGGGCCATGTAACACGCGGCTCCCCTGCTGCCTTTCACCTTGATCCCCGCGGGACTAGCTGAGGAACAGCCCCGAGGTGGAGGGAGGCGCAGCCTGGAAGGTCAGGTGTCTCTTCCCCCACTCCTCCCCTCGGCCAAGGGGTGGTCCCTCTGCTGCTTGGAGGCGGGGAAGGGAGAGAGGAGCGAGGGACCACAGTGCATGCTCCCCATCCCTCTTCCCCCTCCTTCCCTTCTTCCTTTTTCTTTCTTCCCGAAGCCCAGGGGTGTGCCCCGAATGCAAAGGGGGAGATTTCCGCTGCTAGAGAAAGGAGGCTAGAGCTGGCGGGGGTGCAGCCAGTCTCCCTCCCCCACTCAACAGAGCAGAAGTTACTTTCTGCCCCGAGTCTTATCCTTTCTCTCCCCTCCAAATCAGATCGCTCACTCTTTCAAGAGTCTTGACTTCTGGGAGAAGGAGATGATGATTTGACTATTTTTGGTCCAAGGGATAAAAGAAAGCCCATCCTGTCATTCCCCGAGCGCATGTCTCTCCCTCCACCCGTTCCTTGGGTAGCTGCTTCTGCTCTCTTTGTACTCTTAGAGGGGGATTGGAATTGATCGAATCTCCCAGGCCCCATTGACAGGTTCTTGGCAGCTTTCTCTAGATTGCTGGTGCAGCTTCCCAGCATTGATTAAGCTGATGTCATCCCGATCACTGAGCATGCTCTCTGTCTCCGATTTTCCCTCCCCCCTCATACATACTGTTCTCTTTCCGCCCCCCCCCCCAATTGCTGATGCATTTAGGTCAAGTGATTTGACAGGTAACAACATATAATATACAGGTTACGATAATATAACGAATGGACACAAGGAAGGTGGCTGTCATTGTCAGTCTCTGGGAACCAGAGTTGCAAATTTGAGATGGTGGCTAAATTGCTCCATCCCCTACAGAGATGATGGCTTTCTGTGCCGCAGTTCCTGCAAAGAGAGCTGGAGATGTATTTTCACATGTTTCTCACTTTCGGGATAGGTTTTATCAATATTGAAGGAAGATGGAGACAGGGCTCCCACCCAGGCCAGGTCTTCTGTCACCATTTATTCCTCTCTCTCTCTCTCTCTTCTTTTTAAACTGCTCATATAACTGTGTGACCTTACTGGGAAATTTCTGTGGATAAGCATTCTTCCTTAGAGTTTACCTGGCTTGGAACACGTCAGGAAAGATATTTTAGTTTTTGTTTGCAAAGGAAAATAAACGTTTATCAAATATTAATTAAAATTTTTGCAGGAGAAATATTCTACAGAAATCTTTGTTGTGGTTTTTAAAAATATTCCTTTGACAAGTGTACCAAACTTAAAGTTTCTATTTCTGCTACAAAATTAAAGCTGGCATTTATATATCATTTCTTATAATTGTTTACAAAATGCCTTCCTTACTGCTCTCCTTGAGTTATTGTCCTCATTTTAAATAAAAAGAAACTAACTTGCAAAGAAAATAACTTACTCATAGTCAAGTAACTGGTGTCCCAGCTGGAAGTCAAGTCCCCAGTAATTCCTATTCTTTCCACTAGACTATGAAGAAGCAGCCTTAGAGTAGAGAGAAAGTTTAGGAGAGTTCTGAGTATGTATCCTCTCTTCAGGACTAGCTATGTGTGACCTATTAGGCAAGTCACATAACTTCTCTAAATCTTATTTTCTTCATCTGTAAAATGAGAACAATAACATGTAAATCCATAGTACTGACCTCACAGGGTTTTTGCTTGGATCACATATGATGATGTATACAAAGTTATTTTGTAAACCTTAAAGCATTATATATTTTGTTAAACCATGCTTCCTTTGTTTAACAAACATATATAATCAACGTAATCCAACCCATACCTCTGACAGAGTCTTTATACAATACCTTAGGCAATGGGCATCCATTTTATGCTTGAAGATTTCCAGGGGAAAATTCTACTGATTCACCTAGGTAGCTCATTTTTCTTTTGGACAAGTCTAATTGAATCAAAATCTTCCTTTTTGGGAGGTTAAATGACTTATTTTCCTAGGGTTACAGATAATATATGGTAGAATTCAGATTCAAACTGAGGTCTGAGTCAAAATTCAATATTCTTTATGCAACATAACTAAACTATTCCCTTTATAACAAACTTAGTGAAATAATCACGACTATAGTTCTATCTCTTTATGAAGCAGTTGATCTTGGACTGAGGGTTAGCCACAGATATTGCCAGACCCTTTAATTTAGATATTTTAGGGGTATGTCACTCAATGAATCATTATGTGCTCATGACTGCAGATAGGTCAATCTGCATTAATTTTAATAAGTCAGAAAGTACTCAGGATGGAGGGAAGTGACAATAACTGATAATCTTGAAATATATAAACTTGCAAAATGCTTTACATATATTATCTCAACTGATTGCTTATGACAATCTTGTATCAAAAACAGGTTAAATTGATTTACAGATCAGGGAACAGACTCAGAGTTAAAATTACTTCCCTTAGCCCTTATTATGTATTCTTTTTTTTTTGCAAGGCAAATGGGGGTTAAGTGGCTTACCCAAGGTCACACAACTAGGTAATTATTAAGTGTCTGAGTTATTAAGTGTCTGAGACTGGATTTGAACCCAGGTACTCCTGACTTCAGGGCTGGTGCTTTGTCCACTGCACCACCTAGCTGCCCCCTTTATTATATATTCTTTAAAGAGACTCTTATATATCTGCTTTGTAAATGGTGGAGTTGGGGAGAGGGAAGAACAGAAAGCCTCTGTAGAGGGAAGAAAAGTATTTGAATAAACTTTTGAAATTTGAAATTCTTTACTTACCTACCTGGAAAGACCTAGACTATTTTAATCAAAAAGTATAAATTCTGGACTGCTTCATAACTGAAAATCAAGTCAGAACACTTCTTTTTTTGACTATTATATACAAGATGCTATTAACGAGCAGTGTGACCTCAGACCTTTCTGGGTCTCAACTTTCCCCATTTTTTAGAATTAGTGGGTTGAATTAGAAAGCCTCTAGTGTTCTTTTCAAGCCTCTTTGAGTCTAAGGTTTTACTGTGCTAGATTCCACAGTGCAATGTACTTCTAATAATGATTTTTAAAAGACTAGACCTCTGTAAGATGGGATTTTGGTACTTAATACATTCTGGTCATTATTGATTGTGGTGTTTGTGTTGTTTGTTCTTCATTCTTGAAGAAGACCATGACATTAAGGGAGGTGATGCCATGACAAGGACATGAATTGGATTTGAGTGAGGGGATGCTATACTAAGTCACCAGTTTCACTTTCTCTACTCTAGAGTCATTTGAATCTTGTGGTCAGATGTGAATCAGGATGACTGGAGATAGCACTGGATGCAGTCAGGGTTAAGTGACATGTCCAAGGTCATACAATTAGTGTCAGTTGTCTGAGATCAGATTTGAACTCCCATCCTCCTGACTCCAAGACCAGCTCTATTCACTGTGTCACCTAGCTGCCTACCTCTGCTGATAAATACTCATTGAAGGTGGGAGGGGTGCAGGGTGTAGGACATTCTTCTTATCTTAAGGGTCAGGGAATGTCTTCTCAAACAGGAACCCTTCCACAATTTAATTTATTTTGCGTAATTAAAGGAAATCAAAGTCCTAGAAGGCTGTAGACACACTGTATATAGTCTGCTGAGTGGATCCATGGATTGAAGCTGAATTCTTTTTGAGCTAGCAGACAGCAATTCTGTGTGGATGCAAGCATGAGGATGCCTCCTGTCTAGAAACTCACTTTTATTTTTCTGGAGTGTGTGGATGTGTGTGTGTGTGTGTGTGTGTGTGTGTGCGCGCACATGCGTGTGTGTGCGTGTGTGTGTGTGTGTGTGTGTGTGTGTGTGTATGGGTGACCTGGTTCAAGGAGAAGGAAGAGGGGGATGATACAGGAGCTACAATTACCAAATAATATTGGTTGTTACTAAAGAACAAAAGTGAGTAATTGAAATACAGTTGAATGAGCAGTGCTCCAAATTCAGAACCCCAGGGGTGTTATCCATTTCTATAATTGCATCACAAAGTTGAAAGATTTTTTTTCTTCTTCTTTTGCCTTCAAGGAAGCATAGGCTAACAAATAGGATAGAAAGATTTTGCCTATTCAACTCTGCATTTCTCCTCCAAGGAAACACCCATAGGGCAAAAGAGCCCTGGATTATGAGTCAGGAAATATACATTATACTTCCAGCCATCCTACTGGCAGTATGACTCCTGGACATGTCATATTTATGGAACTGTTTTTCCTTATCTGTAGAATGAGGTGGTGGACAAATGATTTTTACTTAAATTTCACTTTAGTGAAGTCGGACCTATGCATGGTATAGTATATAGCATACTGGACATGGAATCAGGAAAATGTGGGTTCAAATCCTGACTTTGATACTTCCTACTTATTTGATCCTAAGAAAGTTGCTATTTATAAAATGAGAGGGCTGAATTGGATTACTTCTTAAGATTACTTATATCTCTAAATCTATGATGTAGGCCAAAGTGATCTCTTCTTCTTCTTCTGAACTCCCCAAACCCTGTCTATACTGTACTACCTTTCAAAAATGTCCATATATTTCCCCCCAATTAGAACTAAGTTTTAGGAAACAAAGTTCTTACTATGCCTAATACAATGCCTTGCATCTTAAGTGGGCTCTTACAAAAGTTTGCTTGTGAATTCCAGAAGTTTTCATTCTTTCACTGTATTTTTGCTTATCTTGCAGTCTTGTAACCCTCCTTGATCTGAACCTTAGTTTTATATTTTTATAAAATGAGGCACCTAAAAAAAAAACTTGAATAAAAGTGGGGCAGCTAGGTGGTGTGGGGTGGGTAGGTGGCGCAGTGGATAGAGCACTGGCCCTGGAGTCAGGAGTACCCGAGTTCAAATCCGGCCTCAGACACTTAATAATTACCTAGTTGTGTGGCCTTGGGCAAGCCACTTAACCCCATTGCTTTGCAAAAAAACCTATAAAAAAACGAGGCAGTTGTACCAAAGAGTCACTGAAGGTCTTTTGAGCCTTAAAGATCCAAGATACTAAAAAGCTATTTATTGAGCCCATATTGTTAAAATAGAAACTTTTATAACATTAACTTTGAAAAGAAATAGTCTGCTTAGTAGGCCTAAATGATTATAGAATACTTAATCTATTCACTTGTCTTTCCCTTTGCCCATTAAATAAAAAAAAATGATTTGCAAAGAACTCTCATAGCTAAGGAAAGATAATAAAATTGGGAGGGAAGTGGGAGTAAAGAATGAAGAGAATGCTATTAGACATTTTGGAGGAGTAGACAAGTTATAATAAAACTTTAGTTGCTCAAAAAAAGATAAAAATATTTGATCACATTCAATTTCCTGACTATTTAGTGTTACATTGGGTAACTAGGTGGCTTAGTGGATAGAGCACTGGCCTTGGAGCCAGGAGAACAGGAGTTTGAATCCATCCTCAGATACTTGAATCTTACTAGCTTAGCTGTGTGACCCTGGGTAAGTCATTTCACCCAGTTACCTCACATCCAGGGTCATCTCCAGTTGTCTGGATACCTATCTGACCACTGACCCAGATGACTCTGGAGGAGAAAGTGAGGCTTGTGGCTTAGTACAGCATCCCCTCACAAATCCTATTCACATGCTTGTCATGGCATCACTTCCTTGATGTTGTAGTCTTTTTTGAAAATGGACAAAAATAAATTTTAAAAAAATGAAGGACAAACATTAGTGATCAGTAATTATTAAAAATGCAACTGAGTCATTTATTTACTTTAGACCCTAACAATGGGTTCATTAAAAAAAAAAACATTGTTTTTATTGACAACCCATTGTTTTGACCTGTTCCTAGCACAGGTCTTTGAAACAGATTTCTTGTGCATTTAGTTCTTTGCAGTTGAGCTAGACAATAGTTTATACCACTTTCATTTATCATTCTAAAAAAGCTTAGTTTAGCAAAGATTGTGTCCTTTGTTTTATGGGTGAATGATTCTAGGTCTGTGCAAGTGATCAATCCAAACATCACCTACAGCTTGACCATATTTAATCTCTAGAGCTGGGGGACTATTTGATGGGAACATAGGTCAGTAGGTGATGATTTACTTTAGTGGTGGAATGGAAGTAGGGTGGGGAAGGAGAATGATCGGATTTCAAACCAAGTTACATTTGGGTGGAGGTCTACCTCTTGGAAAAAAAATAGCTCTATTCTTCATTAAAAACTATGCATACTGTTTTAAGCAGAGATCTTTGACATAGCCATTCAATCACCTTTTATAAACTAGGACACATGCTCTAGATTAACTAATTATTGTCTGATTCTTTTTTCTAAGTATGACTTTCAGAAGCTAAAATGGGAATATAGTTGTATTCTCTCTCTCTCTCTCTCTCTTTCCCTCTCTCTCCCTCTGTCTCTCTTCCCTACTTCTCTTTCACACACACACACACACACACACACACACACACACACACCTGTTTATCTAAAAATTGGTCATAGCTCTTCAATTATTTGTATTTGTTATTACCCTCATTTTTACAACTGTGTTAACCTACCCAAGTTTTATTTCCTTATACTATACCCTATAATGAACCCTCTGCTCCAACCAGATTGGTCTAATCACTTTTCTCTCAACAAATCATGTTCATGTCTACTCAACCTATGACATAATTAAAGAAAGTGATTGTTTTATACATTTTTAATTTAATTAAATTATAAGTGATAAAAATAAAAATAATTTAATTTAATATGGAGGAATTGTTCATTGATGCTTACTAGAGATTTTCTAACTTCATTGATTTTGATCTTTGTTCACTTCAGGAAGCCAGATCTTCATAAAATCCCAATTATGAATTTCCTTAAAATACTTAGAATACCTGAAATTTTCTTTGTTTGCAAAAGTTTTTCTCCATTGGGGAGGTTCTTCCCCTTTTAGAATAGGAAAAAATTTTTCATGCCTAAATCTCCTTCCATTTAAAATGGAGCAACAGAGAATTTTTTTTCTCATTAATCTGAATTTCTTTTTAAAAAACTTGTATAAACATCTATTGCCTAGTTTTCACATTTTTCTCCTTTATCTTGATTAAAAAATCCCAAATTCATTTCTTAACTTTAAAAGTAACTTTCCCTTTTATCAAAGCTCTGATTTTATCCCATTTCTTTCAAGTTTTTAAAATAATCAGTCCCCTCCAGTTTCTGACTGTTGAGAGTACCCAAACATAAACCCTTTTTATTTTCCTTAGATATTGAATCTGAGAGGCATAAGGGGCCTCCAGAGATCTTCTAGCCTAACCTTTCTAGAGGTATGAAGCCCCTCTACTCTGTTTCTGAATCTAACCTCTACATGTAAGCTCTCAAGTGATGAGGGTGCTCACTACCTCCCTCAGAGGGCTCTTCTAATTATGGATGGTTCTATGTTAGAAAGTTCTTCCTTTCTGGTCCCTATAATTTCTACCCATTGATTCTACCTCTTCTTTTTTGTATCCATGAAGAATGTCTAATTCTTATTCCATATGACACTTCAAATGTATAGTATCATTAAAATTATTTAAAAGGTTATTAATAAAGACTATTATTAAAGATAGATAGTCTTCCTTTTCTTTTCCTAACCTTGTTTCTTTTCTACGCTAAATATTCTCACTTCCTTCAATGAGAACAGATTTCATGAGGGACATGCAAGCAATAAAAAATACATTTTTCTATTCCATAGTCCTCATCTGTTGTTCAGAAAACATGGAGGACTTTCTCCCCATGAACATTATATTTTAAAATAGGGGAACTAAAGAAAGTTACATATGAAAGATTTGGGAATACAGTTCACTACTCATGAAAACCATTTGCAACAGGGGTTTGATTGGAGGAGATAGTTTATTGTCATAACAAATATAAAAATAAGGCACTGCATGATTAAAACCATTTGACAAGTGGACCTATTTAATGGATTCTGTATGTAAGAAGGGTCAGTTATTTTCTCAGAGATGACAGAGGAGACTTGTGGACCAAGGTAGTTTTTTTCCCCCTTATTTTGTCAATGGTTTATTCAATTAGCCAATAGAATTTTTCTGACTTGGCAAGTCTGTTTTAATTAAAGATTTTATTTATTTTGAGTTTTATAATTTTTCCCCCAATCTTACTTCCCTCCCCCCCCCCACAGAAAGCAATTTGTCAGTTTTACATTGTTTCCATGTTGTACATTGATCCAAATTGAGTGTGATGAGAAAAAAATCATATCCTTGAAGAAGAAACATAAAGTATAAGAGATAACAAGATCAGACAATAAGATAGCAGTTTTTTTCCTAAATTAAAGGGAATAGTCCTTGAACTTCGTTCAAAATTCATGGCTCTTTATCTGGATACAGATGGTATTTTCCATTGTAGACAGCCCAGAATTGTCCCTGATTGTTGCACTGATGGAATGAGCAAGTCCATCAAGATTGATCATCGTCCCCATGTTGCTGTTAGGGTGTACAGTGTTTTTCTGGTTCTGCTCATCTCGCTCAGCATCAGTTCATGCAAATCCCTCCAGGCTTCCCTGAATTCCCATCCCTCCTGGTTTCTAATAGAACAATATTGTTCCATGGCAAGTCTGTTTTAATAGCCATAGAGAAATCCAAAATTCTATTCACTTTGTTCTTCACAAAGGTTGTACCTCAATATCTTGGTAGGAGTGTCTACACAAATAATCAGAGATTGGAAGAAAAATATCTTCTCTTTAATATACACAATTGCTCTGATTAGACTCTTCTTGTCTCTTGGTTATTTAGTAAAGAACTCTTTGGTGAAAGCTTAATAATAGAAGAAAATGGGAAAAAAGAGGGAAAGGAGGGTGGAGTTTGTGTGTGTGTGTGTTTGTATATGTGTGTATATTTGTGTGTGTGATCATACCTTTGTGAAGTGAGATATGCAAAGGGACAGTTATCTATATTTATGATTCATTAAAATCTATTGCTAGTCTTCCTTTTCTATCCCAAATTGATACTGTTTATAATCACATAAATGTCACAAATTTTTCTTGGAAATTCTAATGTTTATCATCATTCTTCAATATTTCTTTAGCCATTTAACTTGCTTCAATAATTTCTTTAGTTATTCCTTGATTGATTGATACTTTGCTTCCTGTTTACCAGTACAAAAAAATGGTTGGTTGATTCTTGTTCTTCATTATCTTAGAAGATCAGAATGACATCACTATGTTTGAGACAAATTATAGCATGTCTGACTGGTGACTGATCAGACCAACAGGAACTCGGAATGCTCTTCCACAGGTTGGGCACAAATAGTCTATGTGAACCCCTGGAGTGGGTAATCTAAACTTATGTATGTCACATTTCCTTGGAGCTGTTTCAATTCTGCCTTCCTTATAGAGTGCAGCCCCCTCACTGATGAGGGCACACCATGCTGGGTGGTCCTGTGCCAGTGTCTCCCAATCAATTCTAAAATTCTTCAATAAGACTTTCAGGGTGTCTCAGTATTGCTTTTTCAGACCCCCTTGTGACTGCTTTCCCTGTGTGAGTTCTCCATAAAGTAGTTTTTTTTTGGCATGTCTACATCTGCCATTCTAATGACATGTCCAGCTCATTGTAGTTGCATTCTCTATAGTAATTAATGTTAGGCAGTTTAGTTCAAGAAAGGACCACACTGTCTGGTATCTTCTCCTGTCAGATGATCTTCAGAATCTTCCTAAGACAATTTAAATGGAAGCGATTCAGTTCCCTGCTATGGTAGACTGGCCAGATTTCACAGGCATATAACAATGAGGTTAGCACAACAGCTCTGTAGACCTTCAGTTTGGTAGTTAGTCTAATACCTCTTCTCTCCCATACTCTCCTTTGGAACCTTCCAAATACTGAACTATGACAATGCTAGTGTCAACCTCATTATCAATGTGTACCTCCTTGGAAATGACACTACCAAGGCAAGTGAACTTATCCATAATACTCAAAACTTCTCCATTTGCTGTAACTGATGGTTCCACATGTGGATTATGTGGTGCTGACTGATGGAGCAACTGTGTTTCTTGGTATTAATTGTTAAACCAAAATTGGCACAAGTAGCAGAGAATCAATCCATACTTTGGTGTGTCTCAGCTTCAGGGGCTGCATTGAATACACAATCATCTGCAAACAGAAGATCATGCACCAACACTCCCTCTACTTTGGTCTTGGCTTGTAACCTTTCCAAGTTGAAGAATTTGCCATCAGTGTGGTACCTGACCTTGAGGCTATGTTCATCTTCATTGAAGGCATTTGATAATATGACTGAAAATATCATGCTAAAAAGTATGGGAGCAAAGATACATCCTTGTTTTATTCCATTGGTGACTGGGGAAATTTCGAGAGCATCGTCCACTATCCAGAACCCAGGCACACATGCCATCATGAAATTGATGTACAATACTGATGAACTTCTCTGGGTAACCAAATTTTTCCATAAATTCTTGCAACTGACAGTATCAAAGGCTTTGGTCTACAAATGTTGTATCCAGACCTCTGTTCTGTCCTTGGCATTTTTTCCCAGAGTTGACAGCAGCAAACACTGTATCAACTGTTCCTCTCCCTTTCTGAAGCCACACTGGCTCTCAGGAAGGTGACCAACTTCCAGCTGAAGGATCAGCCTATTGAGAAGGACTCTGGAAAGAATCTTACCAGCAATGACTAAAAGAAAAATATTCCTGTGATTGTCACAGGACAATCCATTCCCTTTACCTTTATAGAGATGGAAGAAAAATACTTACAAAAATATGGTTATTGTTGAACATTTATTTCTCTTATGCTTTCTTTAAGTAACTATGTGCCCTGTGGTTGAAGTGTTATGCTTGAAATCACAAGACCTGAATTCCAGTTCAGGCTCTGCAGGCAGTTAGGTGTAGTTATAGAGCACCAGCTCTGGAGTCAGGAGGTCCTGCATTCAAATTTGACCTCAGATACTGACTAGCCATGTGACCTTGGACAAGTCACTTAACCCAATTACCTCACATCCAGAATATCTCCAGTCATCCTGATTCTTATCTGATTATTGGACCCAGATGGCTCTGGAGGAAAAAGTGAGCCTGATACAGCAACCCTCACTGAAATCCAATTTCACTTCCTTATCAAGTCATCACCTCCTTGTTGTTATTCTTTGAGAATGAAGGACAAACATCTCAATAACATCCAACATGAATCCCTTTTAATCAAGGCAAACTGACTTTCTACTGATAACTGAATATTCCATGAGCTTTCTCCATCCTCCCCCAGTTTTCTCCTAATCTTTCCCTTCTACCCTAAATATTTCATTTTCACTTTTTTAAAGTCCTATTAATGTTTTCGTCTTCCATGGAGACTTCATTTGTCATGGGTTAATGAATTTGAAAGAGCTTGAAAGACTACATACATTATCTGATTCAACTATTTCATTTTACAGATGAAGAAATCAAGACTTTTATCTAAGGCCACACATTGTATGCTTCAGAGATAGGATATGAACCCAGATCTTCTGATTCCAAAGCCACTGTATCATACTTCTTTTTTTCACTCAAGTGATTAATTTCTTAATTCTTATAGTACTTTGGCATTATTTATTCAGATGGTACTTATCACAGTCCATCTTGTATCATAATTAATTGTTTATATGCCTTCTCTCTCCCTTCTAGATAATAATATCTTTGAGAATAGTGATCATGGGTTGTATACCCAGCATGGCATTGTGCATATAGTAAACACAGTGATATTTGTAAATTAAGAAAGGACCCCTTTCCCCAAAAATATTACAGATATCTAATTTTTAACCTTATTTTTATTATTTTCTCTTATTTTTAGATCACATTTATTTCCAAATATCTCTCTTCCCTCACATTAGAAGCACCCTTTCTATCATAGACTAAAAAAAAGAAAGGGGGGGGGGATAAAAGCATTTTAACAAAACTAACCAGTATATTGACTGTTTCCAATTGTATAGGGGCAGTATCCCCTTATTTATAGTTTCTCACTTCTCCAATGAAGGGAAGGAAGATTCATTTTATCAGCTCTTCTCTGAGTTCAAGCTTGGTCCTTATATATAATTCAATTTTTCTTTTTCTTTCTGTTTCCCCCATTAACATTGTTGTCATTGCATATATTGTTTCTTGGTTCTGTTTATTTTACCCTCTACCAGTTTGTATGTCTTCTCTTGATTCTCTGAATTATTCTTATTTGTCATTAGTTATGACAGAAATCTTTCATTACCTCCATGTTCCACAGTTAGTTTAGTCAATGTTTAGTTCAAATAAAATGTTTATCCATGTTTTTTTTGCATTACTTTGCTTCTGTAAAAAATATTGCTTCAAATCTTTGTCAATATGTGGGATCACTACAACCTCCTATCAAATACCACTTTCCCCTCTATTTTATATATGCTAATGGTGGCTTAAAAGATTGAGGGTATCTTCTGTAACACTCATATCCCCAAAGCCTTGTCTCTGTTGTCTATCCTTACTGTCACTGGTATACCTGGGAATTCAGAGGCAGTAATTTAAAGGTGGCTGTCAACCTCAAACAGTTGGGCTTTAAGGTTTCTTCATTGTCTGTTTTCCTTCTCTTACTCTACTCCTATCCATGTGATAAATGGTAAGGGAGGGAAGAGTGTTACCAACTTCTAAAAATTTAACAGGTTATATCTAAATATATTTGAATAGAAAAAACATCCTGGTCCTGAGATAATTAATGATTGGTATTTCACTACCCTTTACATCAATAACGCAGAGATCTATAGTATTGATGTGACTTTTCCACTTTGGCGCTAAGCCAAATCTTAAAGGTTACCTTTTGTCTCATTCTGTACCCTGCTGGTAGATGTAGCTGCTAGAAAAATGATCAAAAACTCAATCTCTCCTGAATAGCAAAGACATACAGAGAGACCAAACATCTCAGTCAAAAGAGAAGACAGAATGAATGGTAGTTGGAAGGTCTTTCTCTGCTTTGCGTTAATGGTGAATGGCTCATATGTATGCTTTAGGGTGATGAAAGGATAGAAAATAACTATCTCTCCCTAGAGAGAATTTCTTTCTTGCACCAACCCTTCCCAATGCCCTACCAGCTATCACATGCAAGGAGACAAATGTACGTATCGACCTTAAAACAAAGGGGAGGCTTTGCTGTGATAGATTCATCTAATGTGGCATGATTTGTTGCTGTAGAAACACATGCTGAGTGATCATTGCTAATCAAGATTCCTAACATGCTTCCCCCTCACAATAGTCACGTCTCAGCTATCCTTCTTGATATCTTAGAGCAGGTGCTGGGGATATTTTCTAGAAAAGTTATATAAAGCACCTTAATGGTTTTTCCTGTTGCTACTGCTTGAGTTGGCTTATATAAATGTCAGGAATAGGGAGAAATTGTTTATTATTCTGACCTGCTGTCTTAGTATCACTCCTTATTTGGATAGTACTGTACTGCTCAAAATGTAGTAAAGGTTGGCTTACTTACTATTTCCCTCAGCTCATGACACAGTCTACAAAAGGTCTTTTCTAAACCTCAGCTGCTAGTATATTCCCCCTCTAAAATTATTTACTTATATATTCATATATATGTATGTATTTATATGTTGTTTACTTATGTATTTATATGTATAATTTGTATCCTCATTGCCTAACAGTGACTGGCAACCTAGTAGGTGCTTAATAGATATTAATTGATTGATTATGTGCCACCCTTCTATAAAAAAATCTCAGCAGAATTTCTCTTTTGACTGTTTTTGCTTGTTCTTCCTGTCTCCACCTTCCTTTCTACTCTTTAAAGCCTTCTTCTTTCTGAAATTCATCATTCCTCCCTCCTCTCTTCTCCATTGCCCTTTTTCTGATCTCAGCTCAGAAACAATCTGGGGGTGGAGTCTGAGATGGCAAAAATGTTCAGATTCAAAACTCCCTTTCATCCTATCCTCATCCAGCAGAGTCCTTAGTCTTTTATCAAGCTTCAATCCTCCTATTGCTATCAAGCTCCTGCTCTTTTTGATCAAATTACTGGGAGATTCTGAATCTGCCTTTCCTCTAAAATGTAGAGAAATCTTTCTTTTGTTCTTGTTCTTTCTTCTTTAGCAGCCCCAATTCTGGTGCAGCTTTCTCTTATTTTAAAAATAAGGTCAGCAAAGGAGAAAATCCCCCATCTGTTTAACAAAACCTTTGCTCAGGTAGATGAGAAGCTTCAAGACTCCATTCTGTTCCAGCAGAAAGGAAAACAATTGTGTAATTTCTGAGGTCTTCATGTAAAGAGA
Source organism: Macrotis lagotis (assembly GCF_037893015.1). Lineage (NCBI taxonomy): Eukaryota > Metazoa > Chordata > Mammalia > Peramelemorphia > Peramelidae > Macrotis > Macrotis lagotis. The sequence continues at coordinate 640,329,975 of NC_133658.1, forward strand.
AAGGGTGTTATGGGAAGTCTGCACAAGAATCTGGAGCTTCTAGTTCACCATCTCATTTTCCCTTTTCCACACCTTAATTCCCGTATTTTAGAGGCATCAATCATGATTTAAAGAATAACTTTTCTCCCACCTATCTACTGGTGGGAAAGATGTGGGGAATGGAAAATGATTTCTCCTACTGCAAAAAGAGAAGACATGATGTTCTTGTTTCCCAAAGTTACTTAACATCTCTGAGCAGTGGGTTCCTTTTCTGTTAAGAGTAATTTAGATTAGAAGAATCTAATCTCATTATAATCTAAGGACTATTCCAGCTCTAAATATATAATCCCTTGAAGCTGGTACTCTTAATGTTTTTTTTTTCCCCATAGGGTAATGTTCTTGGAACCTAAGCTACTTACTAGTGCATGTAATAGGTGCAAATCATCTGACTTTTCACAACCCCAATTTCCTAATATGTATAATAGGGGTAATAACAGTACCTCTCTTAAAGAATATTTTGAAAATAGAATGAGAGAATAATATAAGCAATTTAAAGACTTTAAATTGATAGATATTAGCTATTATTATTATTATCATATGATCTTTAGGTTCTGAAATATTAACTACTTGAAGTACATTATGGGTCAACTAGGGCTTTGGGGGGGCAAGTCTGGGAACCTAATCACCTCATTTAACATAGTTTTTGTAGGAAATGTATTGAGTCTCAAACAAATGGATTTCTACTAAATAATGCAGTCCCTCCCTGACTTAGAAACTGTCTGTACTGTACTTTGACATATTTCTCTGTAAGCTTAGCATTTTATGTACTCCAAAAACCCTCCTTGATAGAAGGGTGGTATGCTTTTTCATTAGAAAATAAGTCAAAAGAATTTATGAAAAAGACAGCATTTCATGTGATATATGACTTAAAGAGGACACATTCTTTTATTCTCAAATAGGAACATGGATTCTGCTTTTTTCCTTCTTTTATCTCAGTCAACTTCTTTTTTTAAATCATTGGTTGAAAGTGAAGTGGAAAAACAAGCTTATTAAATTTTTTCCCCCACAGTAAATTTTCTAAGGCTCTTGAATGTAGAGATAGTAATACTATCTTTAAGACCCTGGATAGACTGTTTTATATTGATAGTTCTTTAAGAATGATTATTTTTGGAAAAAATCTTTTCCTTTTGTTATTGTCCCTTATACAGGATAATCCTTCTATTTACAGGTCTCTGTCTCAAGAGTAAAAAGTAGGCTACTCTATTCTCTAAGGAAGAGAGGTGTGAGTTTTCCCCTGTGATGTGTGTCTGACACCTATACTTCTTAAATATATTCATTCATTTTCTCCCTTAAACTTGAATTCTTATTTTTATATTGAAAGCCTGGGACATTCTTTGATATATGATCATTTATGTAGTGTTTATAAAAATAGAATTTGGAAGGTAAATGTGTACCCAGTTAATGAAATCAAGTTCCTTTTACAATTAAGGAAAACAACCTACTAATTATCTGTTGGAGTATTTTAAAAAACCCTTCACATATATTATCTCAGAGTAATAAATTACATATGGAAGTTAATGTTTTTACTTAATTGCCTCTTTATTTTTTCCTACAGGATGGTTTGGTAGAAATGAAGGGTTTTTCTTCTTTCTTGCCTTCCTTCATTTGTTCCTTTCTTTTTCCTTTCTTATTTTAAAGGATACATTAATCCAAGGACATTTTCTGACTTGAAAAAATATTTTTTATTTTAAATTTTAAATACTGTTTTTCCTAAGCCTATTTAATAGCAAAGAAACAATAAACTATAAAAATAATCAAATGTTATATAGTCTATGTCAATGGAAAGCTAGACATCTTTAATATGTTATAAAAGGTGTAATTTCATAGAGAAGCATCCCTATGCATTTTATAATTTCAGATTCACACAAATATTTAGATGATGTCATTTAGCTAGGACCTTTTCATTTGTTTAGTCAGCATTTGTTAAATACCTACAATGAATAAGACATTGCCAAATGTGTGCTCTAGGGGAGACATGTATTTTACTGAGATAGAACTCTTGACTTAGAGGAATTTATAATCCAGTTTCAATTGACAAATATGCAAATAATTGTAATACAAATAAGAATATACATTTCATAAAAAAAAATAAACAAAGACTTCAGAGGAAGTAGAGATGACCGAGTGGGAGTGGGAGTGGGAACAAGAGAAAGATAAGAGGGGAGCAAGGGGGAAAAAGGTTAGAAGATTATGTAAGCTTCTAGTAAGTTTATAAAAACAGCAAACTTTATTGTTATTAAAAAATGCTGTGAATTTTGCAGTATAAAGATTTAAAAGAACCAGAAAACCTGGTCTGGGTTTGGAATTGAAAGCATCCACGGGCCCTCCCTCTCTGGTTTTTCCACACACTTCCTACTGAGAGCTACTCACTGAAAGGACACCATCTGAGCTAAATACAATCAAGCTTAAGCAGTTTGCAGCATCAGATTAGCAATTTGTTTGAAGTGGGTGACATTCCCAGCACTGAAAAATGACAGGCAGATTGTCATTCAAAAATGTTCCTGTGCCTTCCCTGTTGTCTGATTTTTCTCTAAAAGGCTATAAATCAATAAATTCTAAAAGCAGGTCTGAAGGCCTTCCATCTTTTCCTTATGTCTTACTCCTTCTGTCTAGCAGTTGCTGGCTCCTTGGTAAGACCAGCCTGGGAGATGTTGTAGCTGTGTCCCCATGCTGTTTTTAATTTCAAGGCAAGAAGCTCCTTGGTGATTGCAAATCTGCTGCTTACCTTCTGTTGCCATCTTTCTGCTAATGCAAGGTGAATCACTAACCCCTTCTACTGGAAATGGATTCTGTCTACATGCCCGGCTCTTATAATGAGGTTTCTTCCACACTGCAGAATAAAAGTATTCCATTAAATTGGATACTGCAGTGGGAGACTGCGGCTTTGTTTTTGAAATCCAAGGAAACCAACTGCTTTGCTGCTGGAAACAGGTTGCTGCTATTCTTTTTCTTGGGAGGAGGGATTTCTCTTTTGGAAAACCTGCCTTCCCAGTGGAGGTAAAAGGTCTTTATTTTGGGAGAAGATTCTGTAAATGAGTTCTCATTTCTATTCTTTTCTCTTACCCTCTACTCCCAGCATGTTGACTATGGTTTCTGTTGCCTTTGTGGGCAGTGATTTGATGTTAAAATATTTAAAAAATTTTGCTATCTATTGTTTGTACATCATGTTTTTTTCTGAGTATATTCCTTCCTTCTTCCCTTCTCAGAGTCATTCCTTCTAACAAAGAATAAAAATAAGAGAGGGGGGGAAAATGGGAAAAATTGCAGTTCAGCAAAACTAACCTCATCGATCAGGTCTTATCAGTATAGGCAACGTCCACATTTTAGCAAAGGTGGTATCAAGATACATTTTTCTTTTTTTGGAGAACAAGTTTGGTTATTTTAACTACAAAGCTTTCAGTTTTGTTGTTTTTTTGTTTTGATTGTTTTTTCCCATTTATATTATTATAGTAATCATGTATACAATATAATCATTTCTTGTGGTATATTACATTCTTGTGCCACAATTTATATAGTTATTTCCTATTCATTGTGCATGTCAGTGAGATGATTTTTTCAAAACAGAGCTTGTATTGATTTTTTTTAGTTTTTATATAATCTGAATTTTCCCTTGTAAGTCTGCCAAAAAGAAAAATGGATAAGTAAAGAAAAAAATCCAGCACAACTAAACAATACATCAAAATAATCTGACATTTATGGAATGTTCAAACTCATTGCCTTTTCCCCATAAGTAAAATGAACAAAATGATTTTTGAAAGGAAAAATAAAAGATTAGTCATTTGGATAGATAACTCATAGACTAGGAATAGAACTAGCCTAGGATTCATTTTCAGATGTCTTGGGGATGGTTTTTTTTTTATTGTTTTCTTGTTTTTTCCTCCAATTTATGTGATATTGGATTAATAGATTTCTTTGTAATCTGTTTATCAGTTACATAGGGTTGTTGTTTCTACTGCCTGGTGGGTGGGGATGTTTCCATGGACACAGTGTGGAAGGCACAGCATAGGGTTGGATTTCCAGAGGGAGGTGGAGCCTTCCTCTCTTTCACAGATAGGCCACTATTTAATGCCCCCTTTGTGAATCAAGTCAGGGGATGTTTGTTCAGGTGATCTCACACCACATCCCCAAACAGTATTATCACACAAAGATGGTGATGTAATTGGGATGTAGGGATGTAAAGGCCAGAGATCTGAACTGCCCATTGAATTCTGCTACTTATTTGGGAAGGGAAAATGCTTCACATCTCTTGACTTTGATAATCTCATCTTTAGAATGGGGAAGTTAGATTAGACATCTAAGATCACTTTCAGATCTAATATTCCATGGTTCTAATCACTTTTAATTTATTTCATTAGGTAAAGTATTCACTGTCACCTTACCAATTTCTCTTCCACCCATTCACTCTTCCTCCCCAATTCTCTTGGTCCTAAATTTAGAAAGTCCCTTTCTATAGATACCCTTCTCTCATTGTTGTTTTTATTATCTCATTGTCTAAACTTATGATTTTATTAGTGCTGGAAATTCCTCCTCATATGGAAACTTTATTCACCCATATAGAATAAAAGTGTGCTTGGAACTCAGTATTTGAGATCTATCTAGAGATACTATCCAGGTAACACAACCAGTGGGTGTCAGAGGTAGCAAATGAACTCAGGTTTTCCATAGTCCATTGTCATCCCTTTGTCTGTGCCAGGTTTCCTTCCCATATCTTAACACTTATGGGTTGATTTTTTTGGTTTGTTTTTCTATTAAACACATTCTACTTTGCCACTACTTTGTTTATGTATTAAAAAGATTTTATTTTGAGTTTTATAATTTCTCCCCTAATCTGACCCCCCCCCCCCCACAGAAGGCAATTTGCCAGTCTTTACTGCTACTACTTTAATACATAATCTTGGATACTCTGTTTTATTCAACTGGTTTGTAAAATAAGGAATCAGAGGCAATGGAATACCATGGTTATGCAGTGTAATAATAAAAGACTTGGGAGCATTTTATTACAGGAAATCTAAGTAGGAATGAGCTCCCTTCACAAAGCAGGCCAGGTAGCTTCCCAGAATGCTACCTCATTAGATATCTTTCCAGAAGTGATACATCACTGTTTCAACCTTTTTTGCTCTTCTTTTTCCATCTCTACTTTCCAGAAAAAGGGCAAAAATTAGAGATTACTCACCAGAACACAAGATAGATGTTCAGTTACTCTCTGAGAAGGTCTAGCTCTGTTCCCAGATGCAAGATAGTATAGTATAAGAATTATTCCTTCTTGCTTTTATGGGGGGGGAGAAAGATGGGCTGTATGGTATAGATCATAAATCATCAAACTCTGTAGAACTAGATAATACCTGTCAACAGAACTGAGGAAGAGAAAAGAGGGGAAAGGGACATAAAAAATTCAAAGAAATAGGATAAAGAAGTGGAAGGTGAAAAAAGGGGGGAAGGGAGGGAAAGAGAGGGAGGGAAGGGGAGGGGGAGGGAAAGGGAGGGGGGAGAGAGAGAGAGAGAGAGAGAGAGAGAGAGAGAGAGAGAGAGAGAGAGAGAAAATGGGATGAGAATGATTCAACCCTCCACAGTACTCCTGTCATATTGCCAGTTATGCCCAGTCAAGCCTGTCTCGGATCACTCCCATCATTCACTGCCTTCAGTCCTACCCACATTCTGCTAACTTTAGATGGAGAAAATTATACAACTGATCTGACTGTGTCCACTACAAATTTATGTTATTCAACTTCAACTGGGCCCTCATTGGTACTAGGAAATCCTACCATACCTCCTTTATGTCAACTCATTATCCCACTCTTCACAGTGACTTTTTTGAAACTTATCCTTTCTTGACTCTTCCTTGGCTCCTTCCACCCTCACTTTCTCAGCTGAGAACCTTGCTCCATATTGACAGGTATTATCTAGCTCTACAGGTCACACATGAATTCCCTCTTCTTTCCTCTTCCTCATCTTTCTTTCAGATGCCCTTTGCCTCTCTCTTCCTTCACCCTTGTCTCACATGATGAAATATGAAGCTTCTCCTTTACGAAGCTATCCCCTTTACTTGTTTGAGTGATCCCATTCCATCCTGTCTCCTCCAACAGATTGACTCCTGCCATTGCCTCTCTTATCATTTATTTTCTTTCTTTTCTGGTCTACTAGGACCTTCCATACTGCCTATAAATGTACTCTAGTCTCCCCCATCTTGCCAAAACCCCCCCCACTTTCTCTCTTTTCCCTCACCTATTAACCCCGTTCACCAAAACTATTTTCTCCAAAATTGGCAATAATCTTAGTTGTCAAATGCAATGGCTTTTTCTCAGTTCTCATTCTTATTGACCTCTCTGCAGTATTTACAACTGTTGATTACACTCTTATATTCTCTTTAGGTTTTTAGGACAAAAACCTAGTATTTTGGTTCTCTACCTATCTGAAAAATCCTTCTCAGTCTCCTTGGCTGTATACTCTTCCAGATCATGCCCACTAAATATAGGGTTTCCCTTAGAGTTTTGTCCTAGGCTCTTTTTTCTTCTACCTCCATAATATTTCACTTGCTGATTTCATCAGTTCCCAAGAATTTAGCTACTGTGTCTATGCTGATGAGTCCCAATCCTAGTTAGATTTCCTCAATTACTCTTACCTCTCCAGCTGCCTTTCAGACATCTTTTAACCAGATGACCAGTAGACATCTTAAACTCAAAATGTCCAAAGTAGAACTCATTGTATTTTTTCTTAAACTACCCCAACTCCTTCCTATCTTCCTAGCTTCCCTGTTGCTGGGAAGAGGGCAGCACCATCTTCACAATCCTTCAGATTTATAACATAGAATTTCTATTTTCCTCACTTTCTATTATCCCCTATTTCTAATCTGTTGCCAAGGCCTATCAATTTTATCCTGACAAAATCTTTTGAATCTGATCCCTCCTCATCTCTGACATGGCTACTACTCTGTTACAGGTTCTCATCACCTCAAGCATAGACTATTACTATATCCTGCTGGTGAGGATGGCCACATCAAATCTCTACCTACTCCAATCCATCTTTCCATTCTGCCCCTATAGTGATTTTCCTAAAGATAGGTTTGATCATGTCACCCCTTTCCTACTTAATAAACTTCAGTGACTCCCTATTGCCTCCAGGATCAAATCCTGAATACCCTGGCATTCAAAGTTCTTCATAACCAATCAACCCCTCCCTCTGCCCTCCCCATCCCATCATCTTTATAATCTTTTTATAACTTACTTTCCACTCTGTACTCTTTGATCTAGTTCTGTAAGTGGAACACTCTAGTTCTCAGGATACTGTCTCTATCTTAGCTCCTGACATTTTCTCTGATTGTTCCTCATTCTCATTTCTTTCTGCTATGTCTCACCTATTGAACTCCCTGGCTAACTTTAAGTCCCAACTAAAATCTTTGCATTTCAGCATTATTTTTTACTGGAAGCATGTCCCAATTCCACTTATTGTAATGCCTTTTCTCTTTAATTACTCCTCTTTATCTTACATGTAATTTGCTTTGTGTATATATCTTGTTTGCCTTATTTGATTATAAGCTCCTTGAGGTGCAGGGACTGTTTTTTGGCTTTGTTTCTATTCCTAACCCTGCCCTTGGCCCCAAATAACTGATTCTAGTTGACTATTCAAAAATAAGTCACAGGCCAACCCTACTGGTCATTTTTGGGCAAGTGATTGGCTCTGAGAGAATGTAAATAGCAATTGTTTAGTTTTGACCAGAATTCTGATGGCCTTCCTCTCCTAGATTGATTAAAAAATTTTTTTTTGGACTGCATAAAAGTGATTATTCTTTGCTTCATTTCTTTCTTATCTGCCTTAATCAAGGAATGGACATTTTAAGACCTTAGCTTAAAAAGGTCTCCTACTGCATCCAAGGCTATCTCTGGTCATCCTGATCCATTTCTGGCCACTGGACCCAAATGGTTTCAGAGGAGAAAGTGATGCTGATGACCTTGAATAACATTCCCTCATTTAAATCCAATTTACTTGCATGTCATGGCATCACCTCCCTGGTGTCATGATCCTTTTTGAGAATGAAGGACAAACAACAAAATCCCTATCACTGTCCCTGGCTCATACTTGGCAATTAATGAATGTTTATTGATTAAAGAAGACTAAAGGAAAAAAAATTCCTTGGGATGAAGTACAGTAAGAGTTAAATAAAAGTTTCAGTGCTGCTAAACTGGCTCTTTCTAACAACCTCTGTGCATTTAAAGTTTCTTAAGAGGCCAGAATACATTTTTCTTTAACATAAGTAACAGTCTTCTTTGAGCATAAGTTGCTATTTCCTACCAAATAGATTTTATTTTTCAATCACAGAAATTTCGCCTTAATCCTCAAGCTAATGTTTCATTTTTTAGAAGAAAAACTGAAAATATAAAAGCTTTTACTTTTATCTCTGGACGAATCATGCAGGATCAAATCTTTCTTTGTATGGTGGTAGATGGAGAACATTTGTATTCTTAAAAATCTCCTTTACTTTCCCCTCTTTCTTTTTTAGCCTTCCTTTTGTACTTGACTTCTAGCTATACTCTTCTCATTAGTAGTTACCTCTTCTTTTTTATGTACCAGGAATGCTTTCTTTGACACTTCTTGGCAGATTGTAAAAAAAAAAAAAGTTTATTTTGGTTTTAATGCTGTTGAAGCCTGAATCAATGCTTGCTCATAGATTTAAACATTACATTTTTAATTCAGCATTTTTTTGAGCAATACCATGTGCTAGTTATCAGAGATATAAAACCAAATTAAAAATTGTCCCTACCCTCAAGGAATTTACAGTCTACTAGAGGATAGGTATAAATATAAGATAATTTGAGGAAGGAGAAAACACCAAGAATTAGAGGTATCAAGAAATGCTTTTAATAGCTGGTGACACTTGATCTGGGTCTTAAAACAAGGTCTGAATTGTTTTTGCCAAGGAATGGTTAGGTAGGAATGAAAGACATTTTTCTTATATTTTTTCTTTTTTTTATGGGAGATACTAATCCAAAAAGTATTTTCCAAACAAAAGGGAAGGAGTTGTTTTTAATTTTAAAAACTTTCTTAAGCCTATTTTTTAAAGAACATGAGGTCATTGTGAAATTTAAGATCACATACTTTTAAGATCCAGAAGACAGTATGAATTCAAATCTTAGAGGATAACCTGGACAAAGACCTGAGAGGAAGGAGATAGAATGCTGAGTCAGGGTGTTTCAAGTAGACCAGACTGACTGGAATGTGAACTTGTGGGTGGTGGAAGGGATGTGAAATAAATAATAAATAAGACTGGAGTTCAATGAGGAAGAGTTTTGAAATTCATATTGAAAAATTTGTATTTTTGTCCTAGAAGGAATAAGGAGCACTGATGTTTTTTGAATAATGAAGTAACAGGATTATATTTGCATTTTAGGAATTTTTATATGTAACTATATGGAAGATAGATTAGAGAGAGGGAAATGAACAGAAATAGGGAGAGTAGTGAAGAGGATATTACAATTCAAGTGGGAAGGGATGATGGCCTGAACTAAGGCGATGTAATGGTTATGAGTAGACAGACAAACAGACAAGGATATGTCTCTCCTCTCTCTCTCTCTCTCTCTCTCTCTCTCTCTCTCTCTCTCTCTCTCTCATTTATTTGCCAGAGCTCTGATTTCATTGGGAAGGAGCTCTTGGTGAAGAAATCCTTTACCAATGCATATTAGGACATTCTTTGTAACTTATGGTTTTAGCAAGTTTTGCGGTCAACAACCAACCAACAAATATTTACTAAGATTCCATTATGTGCCAGATACTCTCCTAAGATCTGGGGAACAAAGACAAAGGTGAAATTGTTGTTGGCTTCTTGAAACTACCATGCCAATGGGGGAGGCAATATGCACATTTGTATAGATATATACAAGATACCAAAAATAGTTACAGAGGAAAGCAGCACTTGTAGCTGAGGAGACAAGGAAAGGCCTCCTATAGAAGGTAAAATTTGTACTGAGCATTGAAGGAAACTAGGGACTCCAAGAGGTAGAAATGAGGAGGGAGAGCATTTTTTGGCATGGAGTACAGCTGATACCAAAGCATCAGGGCAAATATAATAAAGCATGAAAATGGATGGTTTAGACAATCTGTAGAATAAGAAATATATAATAAGAGTTAATTGTGAGAGGAAACAGAAGAGAAAATCAGTATGAAGTCACATTATTAATGAGGGGACTTGGATTACTTATAATTTCTGTATTACTTATATTCTACTTATATCTCTTTCAGATATAAATGGATATGATTCTCAATTATTTTACCTCTGAGTTTTAAATTCCATATATGTAAATGAGGATCATAGACTCCAAAACATTTTGGAACTTTGTTTCTCCAATTTTTGCAGATTATGCTAACACTTATCTTGTCCTGTCATATAGGGTTGTTGTAGAACTCAAATGAGTTAGCATTCATGAAAGTATTTAAAATTTTTTTTTAATCCATATGCACATGCATATTTTTACTTGGAAAATTTAGTTAGAAAATTTCTTACCACCTTCCCTTCCCACCCCCCTCCCCTCAGCAGTGTACAGTCAGGTTAGCATTGTATATCCATATTTTTGATACACATGTTTACAGATTGGTCATTTTTGGTATGAGGAATTAGGATTAAGGGAAAGAGATGCATAAGAGATAATTTTTTATCAAGTGTTCAACAGACTCTGAAAGGTTGGCATTTTGTTTTGTTTTTTTTCTTCCTCTGGATGGGGATAACCAGTCTAATACAATTGTCCTAGCTCTCTGAACTGCCAAGAGGAGGTGTTTACATCAGGGTTGATCATCTCACAATGTTGTTGTTAATGTGTACAATGTTATCTTGGTCTGCTCCCCTGTGCTCAGCATCAGATCCTGTAACTCATTCTATGTTTCTCTAGAGTCCGACCATTTATGGTTTCTTATAACATGAAAGTATTTTATGAACTGTAAAACACTTTACAGCTAGAAGTTGTTTTAAGAAATAAGGTGGCTAAAGGGTGGCTAGGTGGTGCAGTGGATAGAGTACTGGCCTTGGAGTCAGGAGTACCTGAGTTCAAATATGACCTCAGACACTTAATAATTACCTAGCCGTGTGGCCTTGGGCAAGTCACTTAACCTCATTGTCTTGAAAAATCTAAAAAAAAAGAAATAAGGTGGCTTGAGTAGAATGAAGAAAATAAGATTGGATGGAAGAGGACTTTGGTCTGAGGGAGCATTGCAAGTTAGTCAGAGGAAATTAGATATCTCTGAGTAGGCTAATCTACTTGGAATCCTTGGCATTTTCAGAAATAATCTAGCTTAAACATTTCTCCTTAAATATGTTCTCCTATGCTTCAACCAGCAAAGGTATTCCTTTTCTTTTTTCACTCATATCATCTACAAAGAATTCTGTGATAGTTAGACTCTCTTCACGGTTTTGTGGCTGGTTGTGCTATGCAATGAAGCTATGACATACATCACCCCAAATGAATTTTACTTATTGCTGTGAGCCAATAATTTAAATAGTAGGATAATAAATCCCTTTTATTCCATATAGAGAATAGAGCATAAGAACCTTTTAGCTCTTCTGGGCTGCAACACCCAACAAAAACTGGTCAATGACTGCATATAGAATTTAATATTTATGACTACAATGTAACCCATATTACCAATGAGGATAATAATTTAAAGTAATAAAGAATAATAAAATATTATATAGAATAATAAAAAGGAGCATAATAATAAAACATTTACTTCTTAAACAAAAATAAAAGGATTGCTATTTTTAATGTGAACAATGATCCTGCTATTTTTGGTACTAGTCTTCTCTATCTGGTTTGATAGAGGTTATAGTGATGTGATGCTCATCTGAAATTTTCAAGATGCTCATCTGAAATTTTTCTTTTATTTTTACCTTTTGTAGGCTTCATGTGGTAAAAAAATTGCTCACTAAATATACTTACTTCCTAAAAAAAGATGTCATGAACAGGGCATGTTTATGAAATGTTGAATATTTTTCTTTAAGCAGGTACAACTTGTAAAAGTCCAATAAAGACACTAGAATAAATTTTCCATTAAGTTGCATATCTGATTACAACTCGATCCATTTTATTTGCAAGTTTGCTGGCAATGTGATGATGTCAACTGAGAACGGTGTAGCAAATAACTGGAATGCAGTTGGTGTTTTCTAAAATATTGAAATCTATTCTCATAGTTCTGTGACAGAGTAGCAATTAATGCTGCCTACAATAAAGTTGTGTGTGGAAATTATGTCATATAACATTTTAAAATAAAAATCCTAATTCCTATATGCATATCTTTTGTAAAAATAAGAAAAACCCCCAGTGGTCTGTGAGACTATAAAATGTTAGCTATGTTAGTTAAGGATTAAGATGGTCTGTTGAAATATGTGTTCACTTGGTCCTTCATTTTCTAGTTATGAGCTAGGAGTCATTTGAATGAACATACTGCTGGCTGGTCACTTGTTGGACACAACTGGTCTAGAAAATGTTATAGATTACAGACTTTCAAGGAATTAGCACACAATAAAATATTCAACACTGGAGTCACAAGAATTTAACCTTTTCTTTTATCTAGAAGTCTATTGGAAGAACTTTACTATATGTAAATAAATCTTTTATCTTTGGAATCTCATGTCTGTTGAAAAAATATTATTAAAAAAAGGAGTCCTTTGCTTATTGAGCCTGAGGGTTAATTGGGGGAGAGGGAAATAAAGCTCTGAATTTTTTTGGGGGGGTGGTTTTTGCTAGGCAGTGGGACTTGCTAGGGACTTGCCCAAGGTCACACAGCTAGCAGGTATCAAGTGTGTGAAACTGGATTTGAATTCAGGTCCTCCTGAGTCCAGGTCTGGTGCTCTCTCCACTATGCCATGTAGTTGCCCCATGATTTGTTTGTTTTTGAGAGTAGCTGGACCTGTGATTTCTTTGGTAAGAGAATTCCAAACAAGAATGCAGATAAGCAACTTGTAACTTGTCTTTGAGAGTTGTCTGGGGAACACTGAGATATTAAATGATTTTTTTCCATGGTCACAAGCTAATATGTAATAGAATCCAAATTCAAATGGGTTAGCATTCATGAAAAATGCATGTTTCTTTTTATTCCATTGACCATTAAAAGAAGGTTTTTATATATGTGAACATGCAAAATGAAGTAGTTGTATTTTATTTTTGAATGATAGTCAAAAAGTACATGTCTATTAGAACACAGGGTCTGAAAGCTGAAGAGCTGGGCTTGAGTTCTAGGAGCATGGTTCAGTGTCAAGAACTCCAGAATTGTAGAACTTCAAATACTATCTTTTCACTGCTCTATGCATTTTTGATCAAGTCAGTTAACCTCTCTCGACATCACTTTTCTCATCTGTAAAATAAGGGTCTTGAAATAGATGACATCTTAGGATGGGTGTTAGAGACTGGCTCATGGATCATCAAGAACTGCACCACACACTTCCTTGTCATGTCCATACCCATCAGCACCTTCATTCTGGCTATCATTCTCCATTTCCTCTCCATCCATTCTTGGACCTTTATTTAGCTTCCCTTTACTTTTTGTCTTCCCTTCTTAGAATGTAAGTTCCTTAGGGCAGGTACTATCTCCTTTCCTTGTATGTATATCTCTTGTGCTTAGCATGATGCTTGACACCATGTGCTTGACACCTAGTAAGCACTTAAAAATGATTTATCTATCCATCTACAGAATTAAAGTGAGGAGTAGGATTGATATTCAACCAGAATATCCATAATATGTGCCCAGGCCATTATTTTGTATTTGTTCTGAATCACCTGGCTTTGCTTCCATTAGTTGTATGTCTGTAACAAATTAAAACCAAATAAGTCACATCCCACAAAGTCTCAGGCATACTACTGAAGTGAGTTCCTTACTGTGACTGTTGCTTGACATATTTGGGCTCTCTGGATGATGACTTCTTAAGATTGAGATCCCTGGGGATAGGCAGACAATGTGCTAGAAAAACTCAGTATTCTTGCAGCTGTCACCAATCATTAATTATCCCTAGTCTTTGAACAAGCATCAAGACATTCTCTTGGGGTGGCTGGGTGGTACAGTGGATAGAGCGCCGGCCTTGGAGTCTGTGGGACCTGAGTTCAAATATGACCTCAGACACTTAATAATTACCTAGCTGTGTGGCCTTGGCCACTTAACCTCATTGCCTTGCAAAAAAACCATTAAAAAAAGACATTCTCTTGATGTTGTTGATGGTATATTGAGGTGGTAGCTTGAGATGTGGTCCCTCTGAATTTATGACAGAGTATGTGAAGAGTAGACAGGGAGAATACAAGATGAGAGAAACTGGGTCACAGAAGAGGAGCAGTTTGGTATAGTGGATCAAATGTTAGACCTGAAGTCAAGAGGAATGGTTCAAATCCCAGGTCTGCCATTACTATATATAAGTAATGGCATATAAGTACTACTTTGGACTTATTTCCTAATCTGTAAAATTTTAAGGTTGGTGTAGATGACCTCTAAGACATCTTCCAAATCCAAATCTAAAATCCTTTGAATATGAAGGAGCAAAGAAGAGGGCAAAAGGATCTCTTAAGTGTAGATCTTCTGAGCTAATTCTTTGTCATGAATGAATTGGTCTTAAAATGTAAGTACCTAGGGGAGTTTAGGCCAGACAGAACTAAATATACCTCTTCTATGAAACACTCTAGAGAAGTTAACTGATTTTAGGTGTAACTACTGATCCCCAAAGAATAAGCCCAATTATGATGATTGTTGAATTTGTGCTTCCCAGTAACATAATTCTAAGCCTCTGGTATCTCTGTATGAATAAAAACTGTTTTGGGAGAAACTAAAAGATTAGAACTTAGTGTGAATAGAATTAGTGGCAAAAGGTGTAAGGTACTTAATGAGTTTCTCTGAGGAGTTGAGTTCCTTTTACAGTTTTCTCTCTTTTCTATCTCATTAGAATAATTTGTGTCATCAGAATTTTATTCTTGAGAGAATTCACTTTCTCTATGGTTGACTAATGAAGAATTTTGAGACATTGGATCCTCCCTTTCTCTCAAACTTTTGTCATCTCTTCTTAAATTTGGGTTTTACATCAAACTACCTCTGGTTTTCTCCTACCTATCTGTCATGAACTCTCAAATGATCACTTTCTCTCAAGTTTTTCCATCAGAAGTCTTCCTTAAAGATAGCACTTTACTCAGCACTTTCTTTACCTTCTTTAAAAAATGAAATTTGGATTTAGGCAAGTCAAAAATATATTTTTTGTTCTGCTTTTGGAAGCAAGTAGCCAGATTGTCTGAGCATCTCTTCACTCTTGCCATGCCAGTTTGGGGCTCTGTTTTTGGAACTCACATCCAGTTTCTCCTTCTGGTTGAGTTGTCTGTAGTATTTTCTATTGATCCTCACCCAAATGCTCTTCCTAATGCTTTCTTCTCCCACTTTGTAGGTATTCTTAATAGTAAACTTATCTTCTTGATAATGATGCAACACTATCCCTTTTATCAAATCCGTTTCTTCAAATAAGATATGTCCTTTCATGCAGCCTTTCCATATGCCCCCTATAGGAATGTCAGGTGTGCTATGTGTGGTGTTCTAATTGCAAATGTACCAACCCCACTCTGCTAGTGGATCATTTCCTTATAAATTCTCACCCTAGGTTCTCAGGCCAGTCTTTTAGATAGTAAATAGAAGTTTAGTAACCATAACCAAAACAAACAAAAAAAAGAAATAAGGCTATGCTGGGATTACCTGTTCTTTATGAAGATAATTAACATTTCCTTTTTAAGTAGATAGTTATTTTAAGATAGTAGATAGGGCACTATTTAAACTTTTTAAGTCAGAATGATCTGGATTTAAATCTCACCTTTCAATCATATACTATCATTACACTCTTGGCCAAGATGCTTACTTTTCTGTGCCTCAATTCCTTCATCCATAAAATGAGGTGTTGAACTCAATGACTTTGAAAATCTCTTCCAGCTCTAAATCTATGATGCTTTGAGCCAATCAAGGGGGAGTTCTTATATTTTTCTCATACATTAATAGAAATATACTCTTTTTTTGTTTAGGTTTTTGCAAGGCAAACGGGGTTAAGTGGCTTGCCCAAGGCCACACAGCTAGGTAATTATTAAGTGTCTGAAACCGGATTTGAACCCAGGTACTCCTGACTCCAGGGCTGGTGCTTTATTCACTATGCCACCTAGCTGCCCCTAGAAATATACTCTTAATAGTTAGTGTTAGAAATGAGTTATCAGGAAATCCTGTGAATTATTGAGCTGCTCTACTAATATTGTTCCTATGTTCTAGCTGTCCTCTAGCTTGGTGGCTGAATATGAGCAGTGTATGAGGATGAGGAAACTCCGAATACCAAGGCAGGTTAACAGTTTCTCTGCTTAGAGGACAGGTATCATACATTTTGACTGACTGCAGTCCAAACACTCAAAGTGTGAGTGAATCAGATTAAAATGTAACTGGGAAGTATTTAACAAAATAAATAAAAATATACAAAAACAGATACTATTTCATTTGAAAATTAAGTCAATATGTGGCCTTCAGGGATGCTTATCTATGGATTATCATACCTATGTGACTCATGACTATCATAGGTTTTAAGCAAATAACAGCATCTTATATTTGTATGGTACTTTAAAATGTATAAAATAATGTACATATATTTGTAAACCTAGCTTTAATTGCCCCAACTGACATCTCTGGACTAGGGCATTGTTGTCCAGTGTCACATAGACAGTGAGTATCAAAGGTAAGACCTAGATCTTCCTGCTTCAGAGACCAGTTCTCCTTCAACCATGCTATGTGCTTCTTTACAAGAAGGAAATGGAGGAATTTACTGTTTTTTAAATTTGTATTTCTTAATCCCCAAATCTTTAGTTTTTCAAAGTGCATATACTTTGAAAGTTTCCTGTTGTTGATATATTACAATTCCATCTAAGCGCATTTGGAAAGAGACAAAAAAAAATAGAACTGACTGTCATTCTTTGGAAATTAAAGTAATAAAGCTGCAGGTTATAATAGTACTGTATTTCTATAACTCAGCTACTGAGAAAATGCCAGGGACCAGAAATTTGAGAGAAAATTTCCTGCTGATTCTAATCACAAGGCAATTAAGATAATTAAATAGCATGCATTTCCTTTTCAGAAAAGAAACTACAGGATTGAGTTTGAATAATGTGAATTCCTAATTTAGATCTTTTTGGATTGTACTTTATTTTATGATGATAGAATTCACTTTAAGCCAAAAAAGTCTGAGAAATTCACAATTTATAAGTATTAGAATGAAATCCATTTTGGAAAGAACCTGAAATACTAGCTAATCTTATCACCTTATTTTATAAGAAGTAATCTGAAGTCTGAAGAGGATGCGATTTATTAAATATCACTCAGTCAGTAGTAGAGCAAGAATTTAAATCTCAGTCTTCTACTTCTCACTCTGAGTACTTAATACCTCATGGTAGGTATCAAGGAGAAATTAAGCTTTGTATGAAGTATTAGAACTCATGAATTTTTGTAAGATAGCAGAAACTTAAAGTCAATCTTTTAAATAGTACAAAAACAATCTCTTGCTTTTTTATGGACAGATTCATCCCAATTGTTCATCATTTTTCTTGTCTCTTATTGACTGAATCACTGGAAAGAATGAGATCAGAGGGGCGCCTAGGTGGCGCAATGGATAAAGCACCAGCCCTGGAGTCAGGAGTACCTGGGTTCAAGTCAGGTCTCAGACACTTAATAATTACCTAGCTGTGTGGCTTTGGGCAAGCCACTTAGCCCCATTTGCCTTGCAAAAACCTAAAAAAAAAAGAATGAGATCAGAATTCCTAAGACCCCCTTCTACAATTCAGTTTTGATCTATTTGCATTCCCAGCTGCTTCGCTATACCTAGATCTGTCTCAACATGGCTCCTGCCATTGAATAAGTGCTCTGAAGTGGGCTTCCCAAAATTGAAAGAGCAGCAGCATCTATGACAGCAACAACAACAAAAGCAACCGGTCTGATACTTGACAGCTTGGGGACACAGTGTATAGAGTGCTGAAATCTGAATAAGGAATTCAAATTCTATTTCGAACTTGCTAGCAATGTGACTGTGGCCAAATCATTCAGCCTTTCTCAGCCTCAGTTTCCCCTTCTATAAAACTGGATAATAAACATCTATTTTTAAAGGGTTGTTGTGAGGATCAAGTGAGGTAGATAATTTGTTAAGCAAGTTGTGTTATCTAAACATTAACCTTTTTTTTTTTAGATAAAACAGAGTCTAGGCCAGAAAACTGCCAATCAGTATACAATGCTATTACTCCAAAGTCATCTTATATATTTGCTTGCATTTTGTTCTGGGTGTGAGCTTTCTATGAGGCACTCCAGGTAAATGAGATTTTATTTATTAAGTGTTTAGGGTTTGTTGCACAGTTGACTCTTTATAAATACTTTTTTCCTTCCTTCCTAAGCTCAGCAGCAAAAAAAGGAAAAGAAAGCTTCAAGTTTTCCATACTGATTAAAAAATATTCTTGGTTATTTTTCCGTGCCTAAGAATTAACATAAGCTATGAAAGTCATCCCTGAGCTAACAACCCAGCATGTGTGGAAGCAGTAGAGAAGACTGAGCCTTGACCTGTCACCATCCAGTGTAGGAGCTGCTGTGAAAAGTCTTTTGGAATTGCTAATGGGAAGGAAATGATTTCATTAAAAGAAATCCACAATAGAGCTCTGTCAGTCGGAAACAGAACACTTCTTTAAATCTCATCTCTGTTACAGATGCTCAAAGGCTATTACTAGGCACCCTTCTCTCTGGACCAGAAGTCAAAAGTAATCTCAACTAGTACAATTCTAGTAGGCAACTCCAGGTTGGAACTGACCACCATATTCATCTTCTTAATTCTCTAATTCTGGTGCAGACTGGCCCAAATACCCCTGTATTAAAGGAATACTCCCTCCTCCATCCATGAAGAATATTTGATGATGCAAGTAGAAGAAATGCCTAGAACCAAATACCCAAGACACAGTGGCTATATTGCTCCTCTGAGCCTCAGCTGGTCTTTCTACCAAGCTCACTCCATTTGCTTTCATGGTACTCTTTTTGCCAGTGCATAACTCTTCTACCTTCCCTAAATATTCATTTATAAGTGCTGTTACAGTCAACTACTACTTGTTTTCACTATTGTAGGTGCAATAGTCCCAGAGAATCCTTCCCTACCTTCAACAAATGACATGTCCTGAGTATGCCTGCTTTCATCTCTGAACCATACAATTCCCTATTCTCACTAATACTCTGAGGAAGTTTCTGAGAGAGTTGTGCTAAAAGTCTCTCATTTTTCTGGTAAATTGTTGGGGGTGTCAAAACTATCTTGGGGTCTCAGGTACTAGGCATCTAGCCAGGCTGGGAGTTGGGGTTCAGTGAGAAGACAGTGGGAGGGAGGAAGGGACTGGAGGAAGAGGATCTGACTGCTGATGGGCTGAATTTGAATGAGCTTCCAAAGAAGTAAAATAAAACCTGAAATCCAAACCAGAAGATGAGGAGATGTTGTTCATCTATAGCCACTATAAACAAGCCACAGTCAGAGATAGAAATACAGAGCATCCAGGTATGAATGATGGACTTCAAAGGCAAAGCTAAGTGGGATGCCTGGAGCTCTCTGAAAGGGAAATCCAAAGAAGATGCCGTGATAGCTTATGTTGCAAAATTGGAAGAACTAAAACCAAAATATGGAATATAAAAGAAACTGGATTCAGACATCATATGCACTTTTGAAGCTAAACTAGAATAATGCTTTGATTTCCTAATTCTGTGGTCAAAGTCAAACTGGTGTAAATAATGTGCAGCAGTGAGAGTTGGCATGTCTACTCTAGTCTCATCAGGTTACACAGCTGCTTTCTTTAATCTGTAAATCAATAAAGTGCATTTGCTACTTAAAAAAAACAAAGAAACTTGGAGGGGATAGATGTAGATAGCTGTAGAGAGAAGAGGAAAGATCAGGAAACAAACATACTTTCTTCTGGTCATACAATCTCATAATCTTGCTGCTGAAACTGTGTCTGGATTTTGAGTGCTAGAAATACCTATACAACTGGAGAGAATAATTTCTTATTAAGATTGATTATATATGATCTGTGAAACTGTCTCATTGTGTTACGGTCACTCCTCCACCTCATTCCTGCCCTTCCTCCCTCATTCCATCCTTGTCTCAAGGTTATTCATCAAAGCCTGGTGATGTCATGGGGAATTACCTCCAATGTAACACAGGTAGGAATTGAAGACAGGTTTTCCTATCTCAGGTCCAGTACTTTGTCCACAGCAGTATCAGCTTCCTACAGCATATGTTCCATTATTGGGGACTGAATTTAGGATTTTATTGGTATGGACAGAAAACTCCCTATGCCAAAACAAATTAACATCTACTCTACAACATCCCAAGTTTGAATTTCATGCATCCACATAGTCAATAATTGTCAGAGGTGGGACTTCTTACCTTGGAGGAAAGTTCTCTATGTTACCATTTTGTTCTGCACATGATAGGCACTTAACAAAAATGTGTATTGAGTGATAGATCAATTAGATTTGAATTAAATATATGAGTCAAGTGGGAGATGCTACTGTCTGATCTAAACTCCACTGGACCCTTGTCTTTTATTTGAATCTATTACCATCTCTATATAGAAAATGGCCATGTACAGATGGACAAGATGGAACCTGCCCATCTGCAAAGAAAAATACTTATCTCTGGACATTTCAAAAATAAAGTTAAGAAAAAACAAACAGAGACAGACTTTTGGTGAGAGTGTGATAGCACACCCATATGGGCCCTTGGTGAATAAATACTTGGCATCATTAGTTCTATGAATCTGAGAAACATGTTTAATGTGAGCTAATTCATTTACTCACATTGACCTTTGTGTATTTCAGATGCTTTGCCATTTGGTTGTTAGCTTCTTCTTTCCTTGAATCCTCTGTGGTGATCTGACACTTCAGATTAGTTTGTATGTAAAAAGAAATGAAGACTTTGGTCTTCCCCAGGCTGCTTTCTTGTTCACATGTATTATTTATTTTTCTCTGTATTAAAATATTTATATTTAAATGGATGCATTACATTTGAATACATCCACTTAAATATTGATTATTGGACTCTGGATCTATTTCTTTTAAACTTAGCATATTCTTATTTTTATATCCAACAACTGTGGGAGCAGGGGAGGATAATAGAGGTATTAGCAATCTTAGAGGTCTTCTCATTTACCTTTTATAATATAATTTCATTTAATTCTTTCCCAATTTATATTTAATTTTTTTCTAATTGCATGTTATGAAAGATTTTTCACATTCATCCACATGCATATACATATTTATAAATTATATAATTTCCTTCCATCCTCCCTTCCCACCCATCTTCCCTCAGTCTGGTGAACATTGTAAATATACATTTGTGTTTAACACATTTACAGATTAGTCATTAGGACTAAGGGAAAAGAAAGAAAACCATAGCATAGCTAGGAAAGAAAAACATAAGAGGAAAAATTTTTAAAAAATGAACATATTGGGGTGGCTAGGTGGTATAGTAGATAGAGCACCGGCCCTGGAGTCTGGAGTACCTGAGTTCAAATGTGGCCTCAGGCACTTAATAATTACCTAGCTGTGTGGCCTTGGGCAAGCCACTTAACCCCATTTGCCTAGCAAAAACCTAAAAAAAGCCCAAACATATTACTCATTCAGATTCTGTAGGTTTTTCTTTGTTTTGTTTTTCTTCCTCTGGATGTGGATAGCATTGTCCAAAATAGGTTTCCCAGGGTTGTCCTAGTTCTCTGGACTACAGAGAAGAGCTGCATTCATCAATGTTGCTTAACTCACAATGTTGTTGTTATTGTGTATAATGTTTTCTTGGTTCTTCTCACTTCACTCTGCATCAGATCTTGTATTTCGTTCCAAGCTTCTCTGGAGTCTGACCATTCATGGCTTCTTAGACTAATAGTACACCATAACCCTCATATACCATAACTTGTTCAGCTAATCCCCAATTGAATTCCATCAATTTTCCAATTCTTTGCCACTACAAAAAGAGCTGCTATGAATATTTTGGGATGTGGGACTTTCCCATTTTTATGGTTTCTTCTGGATATAGGTCTAGTATTGGTATTGCTGGGTCAAGGGGTATTATCAGTTTTATTGCTCTTTGGGCATAGTTCCATATTGCTCTTCAGAATGGTTGGATCATTAATGTATTAATGTCCTACTCCTCCCATAACTTTTCCAACAATGATCATTTTCCCTTTTTGTTATCTTGACCAATCTGATAGGTGTGAGGTGGTACCTCATTTTTAATTTGCATTCTCTAAACAATGATTTGGAGCATTTTTTCACATGATTTTATATATATATATATATATATATATATATATATATATATGTGTGTGTGTGTGTGTGTGTGTGTGTATATGTATATGTATATATATATATATTATATATATATATTATATATATATATATATAATATATATATATATATATATATATAGAGAGAGAGAGAGAGAGAGAGAGAGAGAGAGAGAGAGAGATTGCTTTAATTTCTTCATTTGAAAACTTCCTGTTCATATTCTTTGACCATTTATCACTTGGGGAATTTCTTGTACCTTATAAATTTATTTTAATTCTTTATATATATGTATATATATAGAATATATATTTATATTAAAATGAGACCTTTATCAGAATTCCTAGCTGTAAAAACTGTTTCTCAACTTTCTTTTGTCCTCCTAATCTTGGCAGCATTGGTTTTATTGGTACAAAAACTTTTTAATTTTATGTAGTCAAAATCATCCATTTTGCAATTTGTTATCTACTTTATTTCTTGTTTGGTCATATATTTCTCCCCTTTCCATAGATCTGACAGAATATTTCTTGATCTGTTAATTGGTTCATGGTATCATTCTTTATGTCTAAATCCTGTACCCATTTTGGCCTTATTTTGGTATAGGGTGTGAGATGTGGGTCTATGCCTAGTTTTCGTTATACTATTTTCCAGTTTTCCCATCAATTTTTGACAAATAGTGAGTTCTTATCCCAGTCTTTGGATTTGTCAAACACTAGATTACTGTAGTAATTTACTACTGTTTGTTTTGAATTTATCCTAATCCACTCATTTCTTAATTAGTACCAGGCAATTCTGATGACTGCTGCTTTATAGTATAGTTTTACATTAAGTGGCTTGTCCAAGGCCACACAACTAGGTAATTATTAAGTGTCTGAGACTGGATTTGAACTCAGGTACTCCTGACTCCAAGGCCAGTGCTTTATCCACTATGCCACCTAGCCACCCAAGAGCACCTTTCTTTACATTTTTGTTTATCAGTTCCCTTGATATTCTTAATCTTTTGTTGCTCCATATGAATTTTATTACTAATTTTTCTAGTTTGGTAAAATAATTAGTTGGTAGTTTGATTGGTATGGCATTGAATAAGCAATTTAATTTGGGTAGAAATGTCATTTTTATTATATCAGTTCTACCTAACCATGAGCAATTTTTCCAGTTGTTTAGATCTGACTTTTGTTTGAAAAGTGCTGTGTAATTGTGTCCATATAGTTTCTAAGTTTGTCTTGGGAGGTAGATTCCCAAGTATTTAATGTTGTCTGCAGATACTTTAAATGAAATTTCTCTATCTCTTGCTCTTGGGTTTTGTTGTTCATATATAGAAATGCTGATGATTTATGTGGATTTATTTTATATTCTGCTACTTTGCTGAATTTGTTAAAGTTTCAAATAGTTTTTAGGTGATTTCTTGGATTCTCTTAAGTATGCCATCATGCTTCTGCAAAGAGTGAAAGTTTTGCTTCCTCATTGCCAATTCTAATTCCTTCCATTTCTTTTTCTTCTCTTATTTGCTAAAACTAACATTTCTAATGCTATATTGAATAGTAATGGCAATAAGAGCATCCTTGTTTCACCCCTAATCTTATTGGAAATACTCCTAGTTTATTTTCATTACCTATAATATTTATTGATAGTTTTAGATAGAGACTACTTATTATTTTAAGGAAAACTCCCATTTATTCCTTTATTTTCTAGTGTTTATAATAGGAATAGGATGTTGTATTTTTTCAAAGGCTTTTTCAGTATTCATTGATTGTCATAGTCATATGACTTCTATTGATTTTGTTATTGATATGTTCAGTTATGTTGAGTGTTTTCCTTATATTGTACCATCCCTGCCTACCTGGTATAATTATTATCTGATCATTTTGTATTAATCCTAATAGTAACAACTTGTTATAATCTCTCTGCTTTGCATCAATATTCATTAGGGAGATTGGTCTATAATTTTCTTTGTTTTGACTTCCTGGTTTAGGCATCAATACCATTTTGGTGTCATAAAAGGAATTTGGCAGAACCTCCTCTTCTATTTTTAAAAATAGTTTATGTAGAATTGGAATTAATTGCTCCTTAAATATTTGGTAGTATTCACTTGTAAATCTATTTTGACCTGGAGACCTTTTCTTAGGGAATTTATTGGTAATTTCTTCAATTTCTTTTTCTGAAATGGGGTTATTTAGGTATTTTTATTTCTTCTGTTCATCTGGGCAGTTTGCATTTTTGTAAATATTCATCCATTTTTATCAGATTGGGATTATTTAGGTATTTTATTTCCTCCTGCATTTTTTTCTGTAAATATTCATCCATTTTTCTTAGCTTATCAAATTTTTTGGCATATATTTGGGCAAAATTACTCCAATTTATTTCTTTATTTTCCTCTTCATTTTTGATACTGGTAATTTGGTTTTCTTCTTTTTTTTTAAAAGAAATGAGATTAAACAAAGGTTTAACTATTTTGTTGTTTTTCTTCACAAAACCAACTCTTAGCTTTATTTACTAGGTCAATGATTTTCTTACTTTTAATTTTATTAATTTCTCCCTTGATTTTCACAATTTCTATTTTGATATTTAATTGAGCATCTTTAATTTGTTATTTTCCTAGCTATTTTAGTTGCATACCCAATTCAGTGATGATCTCTTTCTCTATTTTATTTATGTAAGTATTTAGAGATATAAAATTTCCCCTAAAAACTGCTTTGGTTGCATCCCATACATTTTGGTATGACAACTCATTATGATCATTTTCTAGGATGAAATGATTATTTCTATAATTTTTGTTTGATCCACTCATTCTTTACAGTTGTTATTTAATTTCCAGTTAATTAGTGGTTTATCTTTCCATGGTTCTTTATTACATGTAATTTTTTTGTTGTATCATGATCTGAAAAATATGCGTTTATTATTTCTGCATTTGTGAGGTTTTATGCCCTAGTATATGGTCAATTTTGGTATCTCCATTCAGTTTTCTCCAGAGGTCTGTCAGAACTAAATTTTCTAAGATTTTATTCACCTTCTTACTTCCTTCATGTACATTTTGGGGTTGTATTTATCTAGTTCTGAGAGGGAAAGTTGAGGTCCCTCATAATTATAGTTTTGCTGTCTTTCTCATTGTAATTCATTCAGTTTCTTTTCTAAGAATTTTGATACTATACCACTAGGTGCATATATGCTTAATAATGATATAAGTTCATTGCCTATAGTTCCTTTTAAGAAGATGTAGTTTCCTTCTTTAACCCTTTTAATGAGATCTATTTTTGCTTTTGTTTTGTCTGACATCAGGATCACTACCTCATTTTTTTTTTGTTTTGACTGAAGCATAATGTATTTAACTCCAGCCTTTTCCCTTTAACCTCTGTGTATCTCTCTGCTTCAAATTTGCTTCTTGTAAACAACATATTGTAGGATTCTGGTTTGTAATCCATTCTGCTATCTGCTTCCATTTTGGGGAGAGTTCATCTCATTCACATTTATGGTTAAAATTACTAATTCTTATTTTCCTCCAAATTATCTTTCCCCATTTATACTTTTCTTTCCGCTTAATCCTCCTCACCAATGTTTTACTCCCTTTCCCTTTTAACTTTTCTTTTAAATTTTAATTTTCAGTTTACTTTCATTTATAGCTTCACCTTCCCTATTATCAGTTCCTTCTTCCTTTTTTCCCCCCTTCCCTACTCCCCACACTTCCCTGTAAAGTAGAATAGATTTTAAACCCAATTGGGAATGTAAGTTATTCCCTCTCTTAGCCAAATGTTTTGTACAGGATTTACTCAGTGTTCACACCTTCTCTTCTTTTCCTCTACTATAATAGGTCTTTGTGCTTTTTCACCTGATTTTATTTATCTAGTAATGCCTAACCTTCTGTTCTTTTGTTTTTATTGCTTTCAAAGTACTCAATCAAAATGCAATCAATTACAGGATAATTGACTGCTTGAACATTGTTAAGCAGCATTTCCTCAAAGTCACTAAGTATCCTTCCCTCTTCTGTCTTATTAGAAATACACTTCTTAAGAGTCATGAATCACATCAAATTATAATCTCTTTATACCTTACCCCCTTTTCAAATAATCTCCATGGACACAAAATCCTCATGAGCCAAAGCATCATGCAAAGTCAAATCATTTCATGAACCATTTGTATACCCCACCCCCACCCAAAGCATACTCTTTCCCATACTACCCCTCCCCCCAAGCTCTTCAACCTAGCTACTTAAACCATTATGGATTAAGGTCATTTACTTATCTCTTTATGTCCATGCCTTCTAAGTAGTTTCTTACTTTCTATCCCTATTGTACTACTTCCTCTAAGTATCTAGTAAAGTAAAGTCAGTTCTGATTTAATTAAGCCTCTTTTTAAAGTTTGGGAGATGCTGGCACAAGTCTGCTCAGTATAGGAGGCCCTCATCAGAGAAAGTACTGAGCTCAATGAGCTAGACAGAATTAAAGTAGGTCAAAGGAAACATGAGACACATAAATTTAAATATCCCAGCTTTTCACCTGGACTTTTTTTTATTTTTAATTTTTTTACATTTAAGGCAATGGGGTTAAGTGACTTGCCCAAGATCACACAGCTAGTTAAGTACTAAGTATCTGAGTCTGAATTTGAACTCAGGTTCTCCTGACTGCAGGGCCGGTGTTCTATTTACTGTGCCACCTAGCTGCCCCCACTTGGACTATTTGTGCATGACCTGGGGTAGAGTGTTCTGAGCTCATATTGGTCTGATCAGCTGCAGTCAGATACTCTGTAATTTGTCTCAAACATAGTGATTTCATTTTGGTCTTTTTCAGTAGGACAGGAACCAAACATACCCATATCCTCTAAGTACAATCTATTCAACTGTATTCAACCCTTTAACAATCCTAAGAGAAATACAATTTTTTTTAATTTAAATTTATTTTTATTAAAGATATTATTTGAGTTTTACATTTTCCCCCATCTTGCTTCCCTCCCCCTCCCCCCACAGAGAGCACTCTGTCAGTCTTTACTTTGTTTCCATGTTGTACCTCGATCCAAATTGGGTGTGATGAGAGAGAAATCATGTCCTTAGAGAGAAGAGAAGTCTAAGAGGTAACAAGATCAGACAACAAGCTGTTTTTTTTCTAAATTAAAGGGAATAGTCCTTGCACTTTGTTCAAACTTCACAGCTCCTTATCTGGATACAGATGGTACTCTCCCCTGCAGACAGCCCAAAATTGTTCCCAATTGTGCACTGATGGAATGAGCAAGTCCTTCAAGGTTGAACATCACTCCCATGTTGCTGTTAGCGTGTAAGTTGTTTCTCTGGTTCTGCTCATCTCACTCTGTATCAGTTCATGCAAATTCCTCCAGGCTTCCCTGAATTCCCATCCCTCTTGGTTTCTAATAGAACAATAGTGTTCCATGACATACATATATCACAGTTTGCTAAGCCATTCCCCAATTGAAGCATTTACTAGATTTCCAATTCTTTGCCACCACAAACAGGGCTGATATAAATATTTTTGTACAAGTAATGTTTTTACCCTTTTTCCTCATTTCTTCAGGGTATAGACCCAGTAGTGGTATTGCTGAGTCAAAGGGTATGCACATTTTTGTTGCCCTTTGCGCATAGTTCCAAATAGCTCTCCAGAAGGGTTGGATGAGTTCACAGTTCCACCAACAGTGTAATAGTGTCCCAGATTTCCCACATCCCTTCCAACAATGATCATTATCCTTCCTGGTCATACTTGCCAATCTGAGAGGTGTGAGGTGGTACCTCAGAGAAGCTTTAATTTGCAGAGAAATACAATTCTTAAGGTACACACATTATTTTCCCTTGAATAGTTGTAACAATTTAATGTTCTTAACTAACATTAATTTTTTCCCCTTCCTGTTTGCCTTTTTATCCATCTCTTGAGTCTTGTATTTGAAGATTGAAATCCTTGTTCAGTTCTGGAAATTTTGGAAGTCCTCTATTTTGTTGAACAAACTTTTCTTTTTCTCTGGACAGAATATGTTGAATTTTGTAGGGTAGTCAATTCTCAGTTGTAATCCAAGGTCCTTTGCCCTCCCAAATACCACGCCCTCTGATCCTTCCGTGTTGAAGCTGGTAAGTCCTGTGACAGACTGATTGTACTTCCTTTGTATTTAAATTGTTTCTTTTTGACTACTTGTAGTACTTTCTCCTTTATTTGAGAATTCTGGAATTTGCCTATTATAACCCTTGGACTTTTTATCCTGGGGTCTCTGGAGGAGTTCTATGTATTCTTTCAATTGTTATTTTGTCTTCTTGGACAGTTTTCTCTGATAATTTCCTGAAAGATATTTTCCAGGTTTTTTTTTTTTTATCTAAACTTTTAGGTAGACCAATAATTCATAAATTGTCTCTCCTGCATTTATTTTCCAGGTCATTTGTTTTTCCTAATAAGTACTTTATCTTTTTCTCAAATTGTTTTCAATCTTTTTATCTTGTTTGATGGAATCTTGGTATGTCATTGATTGGTTGCTTTTATTTGTCCAATTCTTATTTTTAGGGTTTTATTTTCTTCAGTTAGCTTTTTTGTTTCCTTTTCTAATTGGTTGATTTTACTTTTTGCTGAATTGCATTCCCTTTCTAGTTGGTTGATTTGAGTTTTAGATGAATTGCATTTCTTTTCTCATTGGCCAATTTTAGTTTTTGAAGAGTTGCATTCTTTTTCTACTTGATTATTTTTACTTATAAAGGAATTGATTTGTTTAGTCAATTTTTCATAATTTTTCTGCATTTCTTTTTTCCATTTTTCTTCTTCCCCTCTTGTTTTTAACTCTGTTTTTTACTTCTTCTATGAGATTTTGGATTTTAGTCCAATTCATAGACTGCTTTGAAGCTTCTCATGTAAGAATTTTTAGTTGCTTTCTTCTTCTGGGTTGGAATTTTTATTATCTCTATCTGCATCTTTTAGGTTTTCTTGCTTATTTTGTTTGTTTGAGCTCTGCTCATGCTGGGGCTGGGCTTGTCACTGGCCAAGATGTTACCTAAGCAGAGGTTTATTTCTTCCTTTATCCCCAGGCTCTGTTTATGCCAGTGGTTTGTTTCCAACCCAGACCTGGCTTTTTGCCCCAGTGTTCCCAGGATTCAGACTTTGGGGTTGGGAACCTTTCCTGCTGACTTGCTATTTAGCTGCTGGGACCTCTGCTATTGTCTAGCTGCTGGGACCTGGATTGTACTCTGGCTAAAAGTCTTCTATTGGCTTTTTGGATCTCCTGTCTAGCTGCTGCTTAATCAGGGGAAAAATTGTAAAACTCAAAATAAATAAAACCTTGCAAAAATTTAAAAAAAAATTAAAAATAGTGAGGGTCAGAGACCTAGAAAGGGTAAGTGATTGTCCCAAGCTCATGGGGGGGGGGGTTATTTGCACAATTAAAATTTAAACCCAGGTCTTTTGGCTCCAAATTCGATGCTTCTTCTAAGGAGATAGGAGGGTCAATAAACAAGGAAATAGTAGAAACATAAAGGGTTAGGAAGAATAGATAACTATAGAACAAAATAGACAGCTCAACAGAATCAAATTCAAATTTTTGAAAGATACTTTAGAAAGTGTTCTGTCAGGTATTCTCAGCAGTGGGAAGTTTCTCTAGAAATCACTGCACTTAGTCAAGAATAACTTTGCTGAGCCTGAGATTAAATTGTAAGGAAAAAAGGAGCTTCCCCTTAGTATTTTTCACACTTTTTTTCTTGTTAATCTTTGTTTTCTTTGAGTATTTTCCTTGCTCCTTTCAGGTAAGATGTGCCAAATATTTTGCTTGGGGTTGTTGTGGGTGGTGGTGCATTCCCACCCCTACCCCCCCTTCTAATCAAAACTTCATTATTCTTTGTCTATTCCTTTTGGGACTACTCTTTGCCAGCTTCTGGTGATAATGAACTTGACCTAATGTAATAATGATTGCTAATGGATTAATGGATCCTTTTGGCATTTAACTGAAGTCTTAAGTGCATTAATGCAAAGGAGTCTATAATATGAGACTGGTAGGTCTTTAAATTAAGAGATTGCTCTTGTACTTGCTTCTCTTTTTTTTTTCCCTTCTCAAATTCAGAGGCATGCAAGGACTTCCCATTTGTGGGAAGCTTTTGGGTCTAACAGTTTTCTCTGATTAAGTGAAGCCATAGGGAGTCATGACCCTAAGGAAGACTTACTTGGCAGAGTTTGTCTGAGGTATGTTTTTATGATAGATTCCAATTAGGAGTCTTCTGATGTTCTGATTAGAACATCTTCTGATCTTCAAATACACAGAGTATTGTTTTGAGTGTAGCATTAAATAATTATTCTTATCCATTCTCCTGAAATAATTTTTTCTTATTAAAAACTGGAACAGAAATATAATATGAGAAAAGCAATAATATTTCAGAGCTAAAAATTATATATTAACTAACTAGGAAAATTTACATTTAATGAATATACTTAGCAATTGATTTTAAAATGGAGGTATATATATATGTACACACACACAAACACACATATATATTATATATATTTAAGATACTTTTTCATTAATCTGTCATGGAAGCAAGGAAACAATTATTTATTAAGTATTTATATATACCAGGCTTTATGCTAAGTATTTACAAATATAATCTCATTCTACTTCTCTCAGAGGAAGGTGTTATTATCTCTATATTATCATTGATGAAACTGAAGCAAACAGAAGTTAAATGACTTGCTCAGGGTCACACAGCTAGTAAAAGTGTGAGGCACTATTTGAGCTCAGACCTTCCTGACTCTGAGCCAACAGCTCCATCCAACTGCACCACCTAAATATTTCATGACACAATAGGAAACCTTGCCTACTAATCTCATAGTCTGTTCTACGACTAGTTAGCAGAGTAACAGTATTATAGGAGAAAAAAGCCCTGGATTTTGGAATCAAAGGACAAGGATTTGAAAGGACTATCTTACCTTTGTAAATCTGGATAAGTCACTTGTCTCTCTAGTTCTTTGTTTTTTTAACTTCTAGAGTTGGAATCTAAGGTTTTCTCAATATCATGGACCCCTCTTTGGCTGTATGCTGAAATCTTTAGAACCTGTCTAAACATTTTTCTTAGAAGGGTTCTAAAGATCTGATGTGTGTGTGTGTATGTGTGTGTGTGTGTATGTATATATATATATATACATATATCAGATTATAAAGGAAATTGATTATATTGAAATATAATTTTTTAAAATATTAGATTAATGCAATAGTGCAGGGAAGAGGTGCTAAGACCTGTACTATGGTAATGGATGTTCAAAGTTAAATTTTTGTTGTCATTTTTTTTGTCATTTCTGACCCTCTGGGACCCTGTTGGGTCACTGGTGTGATCTGCCATTTCCTTCTGTAGTAGACCCAGCAGATTCTTTTGGCAGACTCATTTTAGAGATCAGGAAGTGAGGCAAACAGGACTAAGTGACTTGACTGGAGTCACACAGCTAGTAGGTGTTTGAGGCCAGATTTGAAATGAGAAAGATGAATCTTCCTGAATCTAGGTCTGGTACTCTATCCATTGTGCCACTTAGCTGCTCTAAAGGGAAATATAGGAAAGATATTTTGACTAAATTCACAACTGATTGGGATGAGGAGTGAAGGGTCAAAGACAATATTAAGGTTTTAAACAGGTAACTAGAAGAATACTGATGCCCTTGCAAAAGTAGGGAAATTTAGAAGAGAATTTTTTGTTTATTTTGTTTGTGAGGAGAAAGACTATAATTATTTTGAACCCGGTGAGTCTGATTATCCCTTTGGGATATCCAGTTTGAAATGGTGATGTGGGGAACTAGACCTCAGGAGAGAATCTAGAATTGGATCTGGGCATCATTTGCATATCATAAATCAACATGTATTTATTAAGCACTTTTTATATAACAGATATTGTACTTGACTTAAACCAATATTGATGCAAGAATTTATGGACACAGGAAATGTGATTAGCAAACAAATTTTGTTGAAGGAAAAATATTATCTGTGCCTGTTTGGGGGATTCACTGTTGTTCAAAGTAACTCCATTGTTAAATGTAAATTCACCAAGGTGGGAGCAAACTCAACTTGTTCCCCTTCTTCCAACTTCTGGTTTCTAGTTTACCTGACCTGGGCCATTGATGGGTCAAGCTTACACTGGTGTGATAATCATCTTCCATCAGAAATGACATATTGGACTTACAGATCATGTACCTTGGGACAGGAAAGACCAGTATGTAGCTTGCCTGTTGGAGAATACCTGGAACCAGGTACAGGACACCAATCCCCAAGGACTTTCATTGTCCAGCCCTCTACAGACATTAAATTAAATCAGACCAGAAGAGAAGCCTTTCTCCTTTTCACTCTACCTTCACCCTGCAAGGATGGCGATCTCTCTCTCTCTCTCTCTCTCTCTCTCTCTCTCTCTCTCTCTCTCTTTCTAAGTTAGTGCCACATGCTCCTGGCCTAGGTCTATTGGAGAACCATAGACCTCTATGCCATGTGACTGGGCTAATAAGCCAGGCCTTATGGCTGTCTCTCCTTTCCCTCTCAGTCAGGTCTCCTGGCTATTTTCCTTTTTTACTCTCTTTTTCTCCCAGGCACCTGTACTGGTCCTTGTCTTTTTAACCTTAAGCTGCTTACTATTTCTCCAGGAGGAGAAAAGATTTTAATCTGTAAACTTTGCAAACTTGTGAAAATGAATCGTGAATTTTCAACTCCTGGGCTAAAATGTGAATTCCTTCATTTGTGAGAACCCTCAAATATTTTTTTTGTTTTTTGGGGGCAAGGTAATATGGTTAAGTGACTTGTCCAAGGTCACACAACCAGGTAATTATTGTCTGAGGCTGGATTTGAACTCGGGACCTCCTTATTCCAGGGCTGGTGCTCTGTCTCCTGTGCCACCTAGCTTCCCCATGAGAACCCTCAAATCTTAATTGGCAACACCAATCCTCTGGCAACAATGTGAGAGAATGTAAAGAGGATGGAGGAGAGAGACCAGAATAGAACTTTAGGGTATATCTTCAAATATAGGAATTACAATATGGATTATCACCCAGCCAAGGAGACTCAAAGGTCAGATAGGAGAACCAAGAGAGCTCTTAATGCTATGGAAACTCAAATAAGAGAGAATATCCAGGAGGAGAGGATAGTTAATGGTACCAAATATTGCAGATAGGTCAAAAAGTATCAAAACACCCTTCTTTACTTTTTCTTTTCTACTCTTCCAATGCTTACAATACATTGATTTTTAAAGCAGTCATACAATGAGGAAGAATTTCTTGAGAATTTGCTTTGGTTTTTTTTTTCTAACCTGGATAGACAAGTCAAAATTCTAATTATTGAAGGAGTGATAAGGAGGTAACCCTGGGAAAGAAATTCATCTTCAGGAAGCAAGATTATTAGGAAAAAAGATGGCTTTTTTATTTTTTTTTTGCCTCAGCAATTCATAAAGACTACTAACCTGAAAGGATTTCTGTTTCATCAGTGGAGGGACGTGGATGGAGTTCCTGCATGAATAAAATCATAGTGTTTTTGAATTATTTTGACTTGATTTTACATATTGACTTTGATTAGAATATTTCTAAGCCTCTGAATACATTATGAAGACAACAAGTAACTTTGGACTAATGAAAATGCCATGTGAAGAATTTGCTCCAAAAGACAATAAAGAAAGGATTTACCTTTATAAGTTGTTGCTTTTTAATTTTGTGTTTTTTTAATCACTGGAAGGCAGAAGTGAGAAGCTGAAGAGGAAGAAGCATCCTATAAGGCAGTATGATACCTAAAGTATATATAACTTGGCTTCTTTTCTTCACTTTTAAGGTGGTCTTTCTTCTGCTGCTTAAATAGAAGAATGAAGCAGCCTTTCATTCCCCCCACCCCCTTACATGGAGCAGGAGTGATGGATTTGGAGTCAGGAAGGCCTGAGTGTGAATTTTGCTTTAAACTGAATAACTGTATTCCTGGGCAAGGATCTTGACTTTTCTCAGTCTCTGTTTTATCATCTATAAAATGTTGATTGATGCTGTGAACTTCACAAACTTCAAATGAAATAACATATGTAAATCACTTTGTGAACCTTAAAATTCTATATAAATGCCATTTTGATTCTTTCCTAGAAATAAATCTCAATATGAGTAAGTCCAAAACCCAAATGTGATCTTATGCTGCAATTAATAAAAGCATAATGTGAACAAGTTGTGGTGGTCTTGTGTATTTTGCCTCATATGGACCACACTTCATAAAGATGTACTCAATGGGAGAGAACAGAAAGATGGAACCAAAACCAGGCCATCTGGGGATGTAAGAAGAAAGAACTGGGGTCACTCATCCCTGGAGAAGAGAAGATTGGCAGATAGGGTTGTGTTGGAGCCAGTTCTAGGGCTCAACTTTCAGGGGTGAGTATTTATACCTCAGAAACTGACAAATGCTAAATTAGACTTGATTTAATTGTTTGATTGATTGTCTTATATTAACAAAGTGATGTAACCAAAATAAGGTCTAAATGGGTACAGGATTTAGACATAAAGAGCGATACCATAGATAAATTAATAGACCAAGAAATTATCTATCTCATCTATGGAAAAGGGATAAATTTATTCCCAAACAAGAATTAAAGTACATTATAAACTGCAAAATGAATGGTTTTGACTACATTAAATTATAAAGCTTTTGCATTAATAAAATCAATGCTGCCAAAATTAGAAGGAAATCAGAAATCTGGGAAAAAAATCTTCACAACCTGGAGTTCTGATAAAGGTCTCATTCCTAAATTTATAAGAGAGATCACAAGTTATTCTTCAACTGATAAATGATCAAAGGATATGAACAGACAGTTTTCAAATTAAGAAATTAAAGCGGTATATATATATATATATATATATATATATATATATATATATATAATCATATGAAAAAATGCTCCAAATCACTATTGATTACAGAAATGCAAATTAAAACAACAATGAGGTACCATCTTACACCCATTAGATTACCCAAGATGAGAAAAAGGGAAGATGATCAATGTTGGAGAGGTTCTGGAAGGATTAGGACATTGATGCATTGCTGGTGGAGTTATAAATGGATCCAACCTTTCTGGAGAGCAAATGGAACTATGCCCAAAGAGCAATAAAATTGTTTATACGCTTTGACCCAGCAATTCCAATTCTAGGTCTATATCCAGAAGAAATTACAAAAAATGGGAAAGTCCTACATGTTCCAAAATATTCATAGCAGCTATTTTTATAGTGGCAAAGAATTGGAAATAGAAGGGATGCTCATCAATTGGAGAATGGCTAAACAAGTTATGGTACATGAGTACTATGAAATACAATATAGAACAATAGTTCTATAAGAAATATAAAGGGTCGGACTCTAGAGAAGCATGGAATGACTCATGGGATCTTATGAGGAGTGAAGGGAGCAGAACCAAGAAAACAATCTATAGCAACAACAAGATTTGAGATGAACAACCTTGATGATACCAACTCCTCTCAGCATGCCAGAGAGCTAAGACAACTGTATTTGACTGGCTATGGATTGTATTATCCCCAACTAGAGGAAGAACAAAACCAAACAAAACACATGGAAAAAACCCCCAACCCTTCTAAATCTGATGAACACTTTATAAAAATTATCTCTGATGTATCTCTTTCCCTTAATCCTAATTCCTCATACCCAAAATTACTAATTTGTAAACATGTTTAATAAAATATGTATGTTAAATGCTAACTTGACTGTTCCCTGCTGAGGGGAGGGGGGTGGCAAGGGAGGGTGGAAGGAAATTTTGTAACTTGGAAATATGTATGAGCATATAGATAAAATGAATAAATTTAAAAAAAGAAAGTGATGGTTGAAAATGTTAATAATGCAAATGTAATAATGTAAAGTTAAAGTACCCCTATACTTACAGGGTATGATTAGCTTGTCTTAGATTTTGGATATATAGAATGAAAAATTTACTGTTTCCTAATGATAGAGCTGCCTAAAAGTGAAATGGATTGCCAGAGGTTGGTTCTTTGGTATAACATACCCCACCTCTGAGGGAGATTCTAGTTCTGAAATTCTTTTATTTTTTTTTCTTTTTAGGAAGGGCTTATGTTCTATCACTTTAGTTGAACTTGGGTAAATACAGTATTCAAGAATACTGATTACTTCCCCTTAAGGTAATTGAATTATCAACAAATAGACTAAATTATGATGAGGTAAGAAGTTGTGTCATATTTATGTAAATAGCCCAGTCAGCCAGGCTTTCCATTAATTCCTTCCTTCTCCAGGGAGGCATTTGTGGTATACTGGAGCATATGCTGAATATAAAGATGGAAGAACTTTGGTCAGCTATTATAGCCTATACATTTTTTTTTAGTTTTTGCAAGGCAATGGGGTTAAGTGACTTGGCCAAGGTCACATAGCTAGGTAATTATTAAATGTCTGAGGCTGGATTTGAACTCAGGTCCTCCTGACTCCAGGGCCAGTGCTCTATCCACTGGGCCACCTAGCTGCCCCAGCCTATACAGTTTTGAGCAAATCACATGATGTTTTCCATCTAT
This sequence comes from Macrotis lagotis, assembly GCF_037893015.1. Lineage (NCBI taxonomy): Eukaryota > Metazoa > Chordata > Mammalia > Peramelemorphia > Peramelidae > Macrotis > Macrotis lagotis. The sequence goes on from NC_133658.1 coordinate 640,366,800, forward strand.
AAAATGAGGGGGGTGAACTAGATGACTTTGAAGGTACCTTCCAATTGTAAATTCTTTGCCTAGGACCTATTTTGGGTCAAAAACCCTTCTGAAAGTTAGGAGTCATTTTTCCCTTAGCTGCTGGTATCTTTTTTTCCCCTTCCCTTAACTTTAATTTAGAGCCTCAACTATCAGATACAGTTCAACATTGTTTTTGAATGGGGGTGGGCAGAGCCTGTCAAATTTGAATCACAGTCTGACCTGAAAGTTTGCTATCACTTAGAAATTGGAGTCTTATCTGCTCCTTTCCCTAATCTCAAGAAAGACTTTAGACTGGTTGATAAGTAATCAGTTTATGAACATCAAGAAAGAGATTATAGCCCCAAGGATATCACTGTATTTGTCACATGGAAACCTGTGATTCTATTTTTCTGATCAGAAGAAAGTTTTACAGCTACTTCATTAAAACTTTCTTCAAATTTAGCACTATTTAGTGTGATCTACACTCAATCTTCAGTCATTTTCATAGCAACCATTATATACAGCATTAAATACTTCTACTTTTGAGTTCTAATCACCTTCCCAAAAGAATTGGTATTATAACTACAATTTTTGTATCAGATATTAAAAAGGCCATCATCCTTTCCTAAGCAGTCTTTTAGCATTTGAGTGAATCTGTGACCTCACAGATATGAATAGACTATCCCATGGTGTAGTTGGAAAACCATTCAGGGTATTTAATTAAGCACATATTTGTTTAAATATACTGTGCTAAGCAACAAAGGCAGACAATTTCTTTCCTCAAGGAGTTACTGTACTAATGGGCACAGACAGGCAGCCTGAGAATAAATAAAAGATAATTTGAGAAGAAAAATCACTGTAGGAGAATAAGGAGGTGGCATCTGAGTTTAGTCTTGAAGGACAGTAAGGATTGGTAGAGCCAAAGGTGAGAAGATTATGCATCCAGTTTATGGATAATGGAAGTGAGAGCTGGAATATCAAATTCAGGGAATTGCACACAGGGCAATATGGCTGAAACATAAAGCAGGTGAAGAAGAACAATTTGGGAAGAAAAAAACCTAAAAATGTAGGTTAGAGCCATATGAGGAAGAATTTTAAGTATCAAAGTAGGGTGTTGATATTTTTAGCCTAGAAGCAATAGGGACCCATTGAACACTTTTGAGATCTTAGAGTGAAAGAGATAAACCAGAAATTTTGAAACCAATGAGCAGGTTGTTATTATAATAATCCTGGCAGATGGTGATGGCCATCTATGGCCAACTAGAGAGATGGCCATAAGTGTATGGAAAGAATGGGATGGATAGGACAGAAGCTGTGGATCATAAGACCTGATAATTGAACATAGACAGTGAAGGAGAGAAGAATTCAGGATTACTTTTAGGTTGGGAGCTTAGGTGATTGAATATGATGATTTTTTTTCAACAGAAGTCATTCTATATATCTCTTTTCTCTTGTCCTCTCCCATAATCTTCCACAAGAAATAAACCCAATGTGCCAGGAGACTTTCTCTAGTTCTTTTTGGATACTTCTAGAGTCCTTGGGCTATCCTTTAGTTATCTCCCTGGGGCTAACACCATCTCCCCTTCCCAAGATTTATCTCTTAAATGATTGCTTTTATGTTGCTTCTTATTGTAAAGGCCAGTTAAAAAAACACATTCAATATAAGTTCCATCTCAAACACATATGAAGTGATTTCACAACTTATTGTTTACTACTTAAATACTTCTCTGCTGATTCCTCTTAGCAACACTCTTAGTAATCTATTTTAGAGAGTGACCTCTTTTAAAAGTAGCTTAGTTTGTTTTGTTTAGGGTAACCATTGCTTACATAGATTTTTTTTTTGCTTACATAGATTTTTGACCCAACTTTTTAAAATGAAGCTAAACTGATGATTTCTCAGAGTTAAACTCATCTTTCTCTCATATTTGCCCAAGTGAGTTTTGACCTTTATGGGTAGGAGAGTAAATGAATTATATTATAAAATTTGTACATTGATCTTAGCTAAGGGGTATTGGAATATTGATTTCTTAAAATTTTATTTATATAAGGCAATGGGGTTAAGTGACTTGCCCAAGGTCACACAGCTAGGTAATTATTAACTATCTGAGATCAGATTTAAACTTAGGTCCTCATGACTCCAGGGCTGGTGCTCTATCTACTGTGCCACCTAGCTGCCTCCAAGTATTGAAATATTTGTTTTAGAGCAAAGGGGTTATATTAGGTTTATCATGAAATCTTAGTTTTATTACTTTTCAGTTTATAAAATATTTTGCCCTACTATACAATTGGTATCTTTAAAATCCCATCTTTCCTGTTATGACTCCAGTTATAGCTTTAGCCAGGATCATCACATTAGTATTCTTGGCCTTCAAAAAAAGTCCTTGTAGACTTCTAGATTTATTTGTAGAGTGATTGAATCAGTCTATGAGTGACAATATGAAAAGATAAATTGATGTTTTAGACTGCATTACATGGTTATAAACACTATATTTTTAGCTTCTATAATGAAAGAAAAATATATACTGTTAATGAGACCGAATCTGTCATGAACTTCCTATCTGTCTGACCAGGACAAGTCTTTTAAACTCTTTGGGATTCAGTGTCCTCAAATGTAAAACGAGTAGCTTAGACTAGATAACTTTTAAGTTTCCTTTTCAGTTTTAAATCTGTTTTTTTTTAATCTATGGACTATGTATATACCTATGTATATATATTTGTTATATGTTTATGTGTGCATATATATGAACAAGTATAGGCTGAAAGGGTAAACATTATCAATTATGAAAAGAAAATATGCCAGGAAAATGATCGATTTTCCTTCAAGTTCCAAGTCATAGTTTTTAAAGTTTAAAATATTTAAAATTTAAAAGTACACATTGATTTAATGAAGACTGTGTATAAAACTGACATGCACTTTGTGCATTCATGAAACAATATTTCACATGTTTATATTATGTCTCAGAAATTTGATTGTATGTTCCTTGTGGGTAAAAATAACTCATATTTCTTCTGGGTCTCTCACAGTGCCTAATATCAATAGGTTTATAGAATTCTATATCCTCCTAACTCAATATACCATCTTTAGATTTCAGTCCCCTTAGAAGCTTTGATCTCAAAGTTTGTGTGGGAACTGTTTAGCTGAGTTTGATGTTAACCTTCCCTCAATCCTTTAACTTGGCTAATTGGAGAATTTAACAAGGTTTTGATTTAATGTGAGAGCTAACACATATCAGAGAGCAAATCTCAAAGACAGGACAATCTGGTTTCAAATCCTGCCTTGGACATAAAGGACCTTGGGCAAATCATTTAATCCCTCAGTTTTCTAGTCAACTTTTGGACTGTAAATTTCACAGAAGATGCTGAGGGTTTGCCTCTGAAGTGCTGAAAGTGAACTGGTGAAATCAGATGTTCATTTTCTCTCCCTATCATTATTTGACATGTCTTGGTACAAACAGAAGCAAACAAGGATTTGAAATCAGATGAAATAACTCTAAGAGAGTTAACTGGAGTTAGCAGGTGGTTAATATTAGCTTTGCATTTCTGTATTTTTTTTTCTCTGTGTATAGCTGCCCCCAAGTTCAAAATATATTTGTTTCCTTGGCTTCTGAATATTTACATAGTAATGAATAAATGTAAATAAATTTTTCTTGGGTTTTCTTTCCTGGATACAATTAAATGTTGCCTGAAATCAAATCTACTACAAAATCTACTGTGTGTAACCATTTAATGGGAGGGAGCCTAAGGAATTTGTGCCCACTCCTACCCAGGTGACAGAGGTGATGGGTGTGGACAATGGACACATCTGAAGTGCCTCTTGTGTTGGAGAAGTGACGATGTCATAAGTCCTGGTTGTGATCGGTGTTCAAGGCACACACACACTACCAGCAGTTGACTTTCCTGATACTCTTGGAGTCAAAGAATATGATTAGAATGGAAAATAATATGCAAGTACTTAATGTGAAAACAGACCTCATTCAGTAATGTAATACCTGTAAGGAATTTTGTAAACAACAAAGCATATTATAAATGAAAGTTTGTATATTTGGGGAGAGAGGTGGTGGTAGTGGTGGTTGTAGTAGCAATAGTAGCAACAGTAACAGCAGCAGCTACAACCTCTATAACATCTTGCCTTCATGTTGAAAAAAATCACTTTCTGGAGAAATACTTTGTGATGTTCTGTTTTATTTCCCTAGTTGCTTTTCTGGTACCTGGGCAATGACACCATCAATAAGGCTTTTCTTCTCTTCCTCACTTCTCAGAAGTGACCATAATTAATTTCTCTTCTAGCTTAGGAAAACAGGTCAAGTATGTTCTGAAGCCTTGGAGGGAGAAAAGGAGGAGAATTTCAAAGACAGACCTTAGAATTTTTGCAGTAAGGAATTGTTTTATCATATACTTGTTTTTTAAGGAAGATTTTGAGCTTCTGAGATAAAATAAAAGGATTGTAATGTAGTGACTGGAGCAGGGCTATTGGAGCTTTGCTCCAGAATTTAGGAGTAAGCTTGCTCCTTTAACACTTCCCCTGACTAGTACTCCACAGGGACTGTTGTCCTTCTTCAAATTGAGTAAATTGGTAGCACAAACTTGCCTTCTTTCCCAGACTCACCCACCCCAACTTCTCCTACTCTTTGTCCTATTGCTATCGTTGGTCCTATCGGTTCACCTTCCCCTCCTGGTCACTTTGGAGACATGGCTGTATTTTATTGGAATAGGCCACCCTGCAGGGAGATTTTCTTCTGTGCATTGTTGCTACTAAACTTTCACTCCCAACTGGCTTTTGTGGCACTGTCAAACTCTGTTCAAGTGAAAGAATTTTATGCAGGTTTATACAGAAGCATGTTGATATTGTGTTGGGTTGGTATTATTAGAATGGTTTCTTGACTTTGGGTTTTTTTTTTAGGTTTTTTTTTTGCAAGGCAATGGGGTTAAGTGGCTTGCTCATACAGCTAGGTAATTATTAAGTGTTTGAGACCAGATTTGAACCCAGGTACTCCTAACTCCAGGGTTGGTGCTTTATCCACTGTGCCACCTAGCTGCTCTTGATTTTGGTTTTCAAACTTTCACTTTTGGAATTTTTTTTAGGTTTTTTTTTTTGCAAGGCAAATGGGATTAAGTGGCTTGCCCAAGGCCACACAGCTAGGTAATTATTAAGTGTCTGAGACCAGATTTGAACCCAGGTACTCCTGACTCCAAGGCCAGTGCTTTATCCACTATGCCACCTAGCCACCCTTGGAATTTTTTTAACCTTTATATATTTAACAAAGTCACAAATGACTTGAAGTTGCATATTGATTGGTTGGTTTTACATGTTTTTCTTAGTTAAAAGGGAGGGAAACTTTCTTTGGGAGAGTAGCTACATTTAGAAATATATTAAAAAACAAAAATCATTAATTAAAAAATTGTACAGAGTGAAGGGAATCTTGGACTATGGATGCTACAACCAATCAGTTGAAATATGGGAGATAGTTTGGAATTTCTGTAGCTCAGGAGTCAAATCATAGAATCACTGATTTAGGAACCATGATACCATAATGCACAATTCCTTTGTTCCACTAATGAGAAAGGGGCCAAGTGACCTGCCCAGGGGATCACATACCTGTAAGTCAAGCTCTCTACCTCTTCGATTAAGCCTTCTTTAGACTACTTCAACCTCTGTCTTCTCTTATAACTTAAAGCCCAATGTTTTCTACAATTTAGGAACTTGTTTCATTGTTTCTTATGTTGGACTGGTCTCCTGAAATAGACTACAGACTTTAAGGGATGGGACATGTTTTAGATTTTTGTACTCTTTCTCCCCTCCCAGCCCTTTTATCTTTCTATCCTCCCTTCTCCAAAAGTATGATTTTAATACAATAGAAGAGGTTCAATTATTCTAAGATTGATTGAGTTCTTGTGGTATAATCTTCATTCCCTCATTTTGATATAGAAATGCACACAGAAGAACTAAGTAACTGATATATTGTAATATTTAGCACAAATCTTTGGAAAGCTAATTAATGAGTTATTCAGAACATCTTTCCAGTTCAAATGTTTTATCAGACTTTTATTAGTGCAGTAGCTTCATAGCTTCTGCCAGAGCTGGAATTGGTTTCTCTTTAGACCAAGAGAGAGAAATCTTATAGCCTCATATAATAATATAATTCAAAGGAACCTAGGAGATCATTCAGTTTAGCTCCCTCATTAAAAATGAAGGAACCTCTGAGATCTAGAGAGGTGATCTTATTTACCCAAGCACACTTAGTTGTTGACAGCTGAGACTAAAACTCAGGCATCCATAATTTGGGGACCGATGTTCTTGTTACTGTCTCATGCTGCTCTATTTTCCTCAAGTCTTGGCTACAATGAGAATAATGTAGAGTGTTGTGATTTTTGTTGTTTATCCTTCACTCTTTTGTTTATATATTTATTAAAGATTTTATTCATTTTGAGTTTTACAATTTTTCCCCCAATCTTACTTCCCTCCCCCACCACAGAAAGCAATTTGTCAGTCTTTACATTGTTTCCATATTGTACATTGATCCAAATTGAGTGTGATGACAGAGAAATCATATCCTTAATATACTTCACTATTAAAGAAGACCATAACATCAGGGAGGTAATATTATGACATGCATGTGAATTGGATTTGAGGGAGGGAGTGCTGTGCTAAGTCACCAGTCTCATTTTTTCCTCCAAAATCATCTGAGTTCAGTAGTAAGATATGGATCAGGACAATTGGAGATGACCCTGGATATGAGGCAATCAGAGTTAAGTGACTTTCCCAGGGTCACACAACTAGTAAGTATCTGAATTTGAACTCAAGTCCTCCTGATTCCATGGCCAGTGTTCTATCTACTGCATCCAACTGTCCTGAACTCATGAGTTTAAATCTGGCCTCAGACACTTACTAATTGTGTGCCTCTGGGCAAGTAACTTAACCCTCTTTGCTTCAGAGTCCTCATCCATAAAATGAACTAGAAAAGGAAATGATAAACTATTCCAGCATCTTTGACAAGAAAAACCTAAATGAGGTCATGAAGAGTCAGACACTTCTGAATAATAACAAGATGTTGTGGTGCAGGGTCAGTGAAAGATCACAAAGAAAGAAAAGAGCATGATGGAATATATGAAGAAAACATTTTATTTTGCTCTCCTGGTGTTTTGCTCACATCATCATCATAAAGAAGTACATCTTTCTAAATTTCAGAACTTCGGGAGAAGCCCTGGTTTGCCTTACCCTAGTTCTCATTCAGATTGCTGTTGATTTGGGTTTTTTTGGGGAGGGCATCTGATTGTCTTTTATTTTTTTCTAATTTCATAAAATGATATTTTTAACATTCTTTTGTAAGATTTTTGAGTTCCAAATTTTCATTCCTTCTTCCTTCCCCTCCCCCAAACAGCAAGCAATCTATTATAAGGAAATATATGAACAATCATGTTAAACATATTTCTACATTTGTCGTGTTGTGAAAGAAGAATCAGAGCAAAAGGAAAAAGAGCCATGAAATTCTTTATAAAGTGAGAATAATAATACTTTCACTATTTTGTGGTGGTGTTGTGAGGAAAACATTTTGTAAACTTTAAAACATAATTTTATATTATATATGTGAAAATTGTTATTGTTTGTGATCTAGAAATGCTTAATATAGAAGGAATCATAAAACACAAACAGAATAATTTAAACATGTTTCAGTAACTAAATTTAGGACTATTGTTGGGAGCTGGGAGTTAAATCTCAGGGCATTTTACATTTTACCTTGGCTTGGCCTTGCCTGTTCATCTCCAGGGAAAAGTGGAACCTGTTCTCTTCCCAGTGACCTCTTAGATACAGACCTCCCCCTACCATCAACTATTGTCATTTTTTGGCACACCAAATCTTTTGAATCTTCAGACTTCCTGGGACCTTCACAATGGAACTCCCAGTATGTTTGCTTGCCCTAGGCATATCCGCCATGGGATATTCTTTTACCTGAGATTAGAACAAACATAGAAGTAACTGAAGCAGGCACGTACTCAGGGATGCATGGAGATAAGTGGGAAAACAGGGAACTTGCCCTTTCTATTATGTGACTCTTGGGACACAGGTTTTACCATTTCCTATACTCTGCAGCCAAGGGAAAAGTCAGATGTTTTAATATCTCTTTTTGTAGATCCAAGGATGCATCTAAGCCAGATGGGATATTCTGTCACTTCTCATTTTGAGTCACTGCATTATTCTTGGGAGAAAGCAGGAAGCCACAGTTGATCAACTGGAACCAGGCAGAACATACTTGAGCTTGTTTCATCCATGCTCCTTCTACAAACATGAACATCAAACAGTGAGAAGTCTTGGAGCAGGAGGTAGAAATTTAGGCTCTAGTTTCAAATCTTTCGGTGACTGTGATCCTATTCAAGTCATTCTCTCTCTCTGGGTCAATGTGTCCTAATCTGTTAATGAGGAGTTTGGATTAGATGATCTTTAAGGTCTCTTCTAGTTCTAGCATTCTATAATTCCAAGCTGAGTGTTGAAAGCTCCTTTGAGTCATCTCAGAACTAATCATAGAATTAATTTGGCCATTAAACCATGCATGTGCTGAGGATCCACAGGCTGAGGTCAGTTAAGGCATCATTGCTCCCTGTTATGCATCAGAATTATAGCCTGTCAACTGAGAGAATCTTATTTCCCCATCCAATTACAGGATACTAGTAATTATGTTTAATTACAAACTAAACCACTTCCTTCTTGTTTTAGCCTAGTGTGTTAAATTGTGCCCAAGCACCAAGGACCCTTATTTTAAGATTTGCTTTATTTTTAATTTCTGGGTGGTTTAAGACTCATTGATTACTGGGCATCTGGGATGGCTTTGAACATTCGTTGCCAACATCTCTCCCAAAGGGATTGCTTTTGCCTGTGATTTTTCATTCACTTGTCAAATTCAGGTATTCATAGACAATTGCTTTAGAACTGGAAGGGACATTGAATGATATAATCCAGCCCTTCAGTATATCAGTCATCAAATATTTATCAAGTACCAATCATTGCATCAAGCATTGAGGATAAAAAAGAAAAATTCATATTTTTTCACTCATTCTAAATAGAGATAACATGTACATAAATTGATATGTATTTAGACTTCTTGTTCAGTCATTTTTCAGTTGTGTCCAACTCTTCTTGAACCCATTTGGGATTTTCTTGGCAAAGATACTACTCCAGTATCCATTTCCTTCACCAATTGATTTACAGATGAGGGAACTGAGGTAAACAGAATTAAGTGACTTGTCCAGGGACACACAATAAGTGTCCAAGGCTAGATTTGAATTCAGGAAGTTGAGTCTTCCTGAGTCCAGGCCCAGCACTCTAATATCCACTGTGCTACTTAGCTTCCTCCAAGCAAGTAAGTGGTAGGGACCACTTTCAAATCTTGGTATTTAGTTCTGAATCTAAAATTTTTCCCCCTATGTACCAGCCTGCCTACCAGAAATTCATTTTGGTGTTTGTTAGCTTGGTTCTATTTTTTATGTGGCAAGAGGATGTTTGTCAGGGTTAAATCATATTTATTTTAGTGTTGGATTATTTTACTCTCTATAATGGAAAGTGAAGGAAGGAAAGAAGCATTTATTAAGCCCCTATTAAATAATAAGTATTATGCTAAGTGCTTTACAAATATTATCTCATTTGAATTTCACAAAACCCCTAGAGGGAAGGGGCTGTTATTAACCCCATTTTATCATTAAGGAAACTGAGGGAGACAGAGCTTATGTGACTTGTCCAGAGTCACACACAATTTCCAAGATTGGATTTGGAACTCAGGTCTTCATGACTCTAGAACCAGGATTCTATATACTATGATAAAGGAATAGATATTTCCCACTTCAATCTTGAATTTTTTCCTCTATGATAGACCAGTCTCATTACTTTTGTACTACTGAACTAAAAATTGTATCTCCAGAATTTTGTTGTGCTTTCCTATTTAAATTTTATGGGTGTCCAGCAAGGATGAGAATTATATGGAGAAAGGGGAAGGAAAATGATAACCTATAACAATTATTTTTTTCTTTAAAGAAGTCTTGTTTTAGGGAAATCTGGATTTATAAAACTGATAACATGGGGGTGACTGCTTTAGAAGAGGATTTATCACAGGAGTCATTTCAATAATCAGTTTCATCAGTGTACATAAAGTAACTTGATTTGCAATAATTTGACTTGCTCATAAACTTCCAGGGAGTACCAAGAAGGGAGTGGGTCACTATTTTTCCTCATTTGATCAAACAGTTATAATCTTTGTAAAGTATTTTTCTTCCATGGTCTCTACATAGATATTCCTTTTCTTTTGTGGGCCTGCCAGAAAGATTACCTTGCCACAACACTGATACTAATTAATGTCCTATCCTTCAAAAGATGCCCATCACTTGCCATCATCAACTTGCATTTTTGAGGTATACCTGGTTGCATTAAGAATGCATTGTGTGTGGTTGTGAAACAGAGCAGTTAAGCAGCTTGTGTGGTTATTTTTAAACATACTACCAGCTTTATGCCAGTTGAATTTATAAAGCCAAGCAAGTTCAAAGATTCAAAGATTATTAGAGTTAGAAGGGACCTCAGGCATCATCAAGTCCAGGCATTTTACAAAATGTGTGTATCATTTTGTGAACCACAAAGCACTATAAAAATCATTATCTTTTTATTGTTATTTGTATTGTTACAGAGGAAGAAACAGGCTCTGAGACAATGGGGAAACTTCTTGAATGAGCGTTTGTTTCTTTCTTCTCTTCTCCCCATGGGAAACATTGTCAGCTGGCTGCAATAGACAGTATGGGTTGAAAGAGACCCTGAAGCAGATTTTTTTTTCCTCCACCACCAGCTCATTAGGGTTTGGGCTTTCATTAAGCTGGGATTTCTCCTTTAGAGCAGTTCAAGAACTGCTTTCATGCATTTTTTCTTGTTTTTTCTAGGAAGCAGCAGGCAAAGTATGAGAGGATAATGGTTGTGGAGGTGATTTATGAAAAAAGATTAAATAGTCTTATGTTTCTTTCTCACTCTAGAATTTTGTTGTGCTTTCCTATTTAAATTTTATGGGTGTCCAGCAAGGATGAGAATTATATGGAGAAAGGGGAAGGAAAATGATAACCTATAACAATTATTTTTTCTTTAAACAAGTCTTGTTTTAGGGAAATCTGGATTTATAAAACTGATAACATGGGGGTGACTGCTTTAGAAGAGGATTTATCACAGGAGTCATTTCAATAATCAGTTTGTTGGCCAAACTTTACCCCATTAGTATTAATTGCCAAGATGGCATACTCTCTACTGTCCTAATCTATTCTTTTCCACCTTTGTCCATAGTGTACTTAAAGAATACTTATAGAATTTTGGAATTGAAAAGAATTTCAAAGGTCATCTTATTTCAACTTGTTTTGGACCAAGGATCATCTCTATAGCCTCCTACACCAGTTCAAACCCAATTTTTGCTTGAAGGCATAATGAGGGGAAACCCAAGGAAATTCAGTCTTCTATTTAACAATCTGAAATGATGGGAAGTTTTTCCTTACTTTTAGTCACAACCTACCTCTTGGCAGTATCTACTTATTACCCTTAGTTCTGCCCTTTGATACAAAGCAGAACAAGAGTAATTGATCTCTTAAGCTCCTGATGGCCCTTCAAATGCTTTAAGACAGCCATTATGTTCTTCCAAATCTTCTCTTCTTCAAAGTACCTTTAAATTATCCTCAAACAGGGGTGGCTAGGAGCCTCAGTAGATAGAACACCGGCCCTGGAGTCAGGAATACCTGAGTTCAAATTCTACCTCAGACATTTGATAATTTCCTAGTTGTGTGGCCTTGGGCAAGCCACTTAACCCCATTGCCTTGTAAAATCCTAAAAACAATTATCCTCAAACAATATAGTATATTATGATATAGTATAGTTTAGTATAGCACAGCATAGTCCTTTTCTATATTAATTCACCATCAGATTGTCTATATTCTTCCTAAAATATGATGCCTTGAATTGATAAAAAAGCAGTCAGTTCTGCTATAAGGTATTTTTTGGAAACAAGAATTTATTCTAATTAGTTTGTTATATTAGGGGACATGCTCTTAATCTCTTCTCCCCCATAATTTCTTTGGTTTTTATTGTGAATTTTTGTATTAGCTCAGTGTTCCATTATAGTAGAATTACCTGTAGTCCAAATTTGGTTTGATTTGGACAAGAAGACAACTGGATTACCGTTTCTCTTTTCTTGGATTTGTATCCCTTTTGGTGCAGCATAAGATAACATTTGCTTTTTTTGTTGGCTATGTTGTATTGTTGACTCAAATTAGGTTTATAATTTGCTTCAATCCCTGTTTCTTTTTCTACTCATAACATGCCATCTTTTATTTGTGATAGTGGCTTTTTAATCTTAAGTGTAGGTGTAATTATAACACTTAAATTGAGAATATGATATCCTTACATTCAGTCTATCACTCAACACTTTTGAATTTCTCTGGATCAATACTACCATCCAAATATTAGTCATCTTCCTATCAACTTTTGTATCATTTGCAAATATATACATATATACATACACACACATATTTTCCTGGGTCACTTCACTAGAAACCTTTTTCTAAGCTTCCATCAACCAATTAATCATTGTCTTAAGATCAAATCATTCAGTCAATTCTGAATTGGCCTAATTCTTTCTTTTATCTGCATCTTTCCATCTTATCCACAAGACTAGAGTGATTACCAAATACTTTCTTGATTCATAATTTGTAATAATTCAGTAGGTTCATAAATTTAGAACTAGAAGACACCACACATTGGCCAACTAATTCAACCTCATTTTACATAAAAGGAAGCTGAGATTCAGAAAAATTAAATAACTTTCCTAAGTCAAACAGGTAGGAGAGTTGAAAAACAAAGAAACTGCAGTATAGAGTGAACATTTTGTCCTTATTCTACTTTAGTGAATAATTACCTCTGAGATTGACAGAGAAGATTAGAGGGTAGATGAATCACTCTTGATATATGATTAGAGAACCCATTGGGGGGAAAAAGCAGCATTATAATAACTCTAATTTCTTAAGGGTAGACTTTTTTAGAAGTAAAATGTATATCACTTTTAATTCAAGTCTTCCCTGATAGAATGACTGACCCAAAACACTGGTGCATAAAGCAAAATGTTAAATGAGTATAATTATATTTGCTCCCATATCTCATGGGCTTTATTTTGTAAAGAAAACATTTTGCAAATTGCAAATCAAGCTATTACTATCATCAATCATTTTTATAATTTTAAAATGTTTTCTTTTGAATTTAAAAATTATATTATGGTCTACTCTATTTAATTTTGTGTGCAATGGAGGAAAAGGTCATTTACTAAATTGAGTTCCAAATCTGCTGTTCTTCTTTTTCTCAGAGAGTTTCTCTGTTATTTATTTTAAATCCTTTACTTAGAGAAGCAGTATTATACAGTGGAAAGGTCGTTGAGTCTAATGTCAGAGGACCTGGGTTCAAATTTGTTGGTTATAGAACTTGTGACCACTGTGTTCAGTCATTTTGCTAGAAGTCTATTTACTTGCTCCTCCACCCAAGAATCGTTTTCCCCTCCTTTTAAAAAAATACACCTTTCTGGCTATTTGAGGCCTATCTTATCCTCTCACTTGGCCTTCTTCCCAGATCCCATTTTTCCTTTTGTACTAGGTAATATTGGAGCAAAACTAGCACTTAAGGACCTCTCTTCCATTCAGACCACTGGGTCTGGGTGAGTTCAAGGACCTTCATCTACTAAGGAATGGTGGAATCTGATTGGATCACAGTGAGGGAAGACTGAGAAACAACAACAGATGATGTCTTAGCTATATGGAGCTTAGAGCTTAGGGATCAACACAGGGGATAGTCAGCAGAAAGCACTGGGAAGAATTAGTAGCCAAGAACTGGTAATACAGCCTTCTGATATTTCTTTTTTTCCTGTAGGAATTAACTTGCAGGAGATTGATGAGATATCCTCTTCTTGTTGCTATTTTTATCGCTTTATTTAGTGTAATTCTTATTTTGAAGCATTAAGGAGATATTGGGCTAAGATGAAATGTCTCTTCATGTCATCTTGTTTTTGAAGTCTTGCAGTTGCTAAATAGGGAGGAAAGAGAGGTGAGTCTTTAATATACCCATTGAATCCTAAAAAGGCTTCATATTTATGTCAGACAAAATAGTTTATTACTGAATTTTTATTTGAAAATTTCCAGTTTTTTTGTGGGGAAAGGGGGGAGATAGCTCAAAAGGAGCATTAAATTTAACAAGTATTGAAGTTAAAAATATTACAATTAATATATTATACAAGAACATTTGAATAATCTCATGATGTATAATACCAATTGGGACAATATATGAAAACTGAATTTTCCTTAATAAGTAGAGCATTTGCATAGAAAAAAATGAGATGAATATGTGCTATAGTTTAAAAAAAATCAAATTCTATCCCCCTCCCCTCTCTTTTGGTGTTTATTTTTTGTGAATTTCATTTAAAAAAATTATTACAATGGAACATAAAATCTGGAAGTGTTGTGGACTTGCCTGGAACTAGGAGAGGACCTGATAGGAAGCTGTCACACTTTGCATTTCATTGCTATAGTCTTTTAGAAATCCAGGATCACATCCACTCCACAGTAAGACATTGGAGTAGGACATTGATGGAAACTGCTTCATGAACTATTGTTAATTAATCACACAGAAAGCAACTAGAAACAATAACAACAACTTTAATATCACAAGGGAAGTCCTATTTCAATGAAAATAGTCAACCCAAATGATAATATATGCCAGTCTTCAGAGACTCTGTTTTCTCTACAAAGATTTAACATGTGAACAAATGGCAGCCTTCACATAACTGGGCATCTTTTTTCCTTGTTTAAATGTTAACTTTAAGTCTAAAAGTCAGAAACATCCTACTGTAAAATCATAGTAAGGTAGGGTAAAATCTAGTCCATTGGACTGAGTAGAACCACAAAAGCATCTACCTTCTTAGCTATGGGATTTGAAACAATTCTCTTTCTGTCTCTATCTCCCTGTCTATCTTTCTCTCTCTCTCTCTGTTTGTCTCTCTATATATTACTTTTTCCCCATAGTAACTAGGCATTCTCCTGGATCTACTTTCTTTCAAAGTTGAGAAATGAATGTGGTTCCTGTTCTGGAACATCATCTAGTTGTGTCTTTAAATCACTTGCAAAATTTGGGGAATGGGAATTGGATTAGGGAAGGAAGGAGAAAGTCACCTGCTGCTTTCTGTCATCATAACTTCCTAACCCATGACTTTTAAATTAGAGTCCCAGCAGTGGAAGGGTGGACTCTGGGCTTCTGGTTTCCTCAGGATAATGATCAAGAGAATTCTTATGTGAGGAGAGAAAAGGAGAGAGGGAAGGGATAACATAATAATCTGATGTTTCTGAGCTCCCGGTGGCTGAGGGAACTTTTGACCTAGCTTTTACAATTTAGAGGCATTTGAAATAGCCCCTATCTTTGAATTGTGCCATCTCAAACAGGATTCAGCAGTATCTATGGTTCTTAGAGTAGGTCTGCTTTCCTCTAGTTTTGGGGAAGGGAAGGGATCAAGCTTTTATTAAGCATTTTCAATGTACTAGGTACTGAATTTACAAATATCTTATTTCATCCTTACAGCAACCTTTGGATGTATATGCTATTATTACCGCCCCCCCCCCCATTTTACAGTTAAGGAAACAGAGGTGGGAAGAGATTAAATAACTTTTCCAGGGTTACACAGCTAGGAAGTATCAGAGGCCAGATTTCACTTCTGGGCTAGGAAGTATCTGAAGCTAGATTTGAATTCAGTCTTCCTGATTCTAATCCCTATATTATATTATATTCACTGTACCACTTAGCTGGAAATCATTCTTTTGAATTCCTTTAGTCAGTTCACCTTCCTAAAAACTATAACTCATATTTCCTTTTTAAAAATGCTTTGTGGATACCTCTTTTTACATTGATAACTTCTTAATGACTACATTGTTCCATTAAACACTTCCATGCAATGAAGTATAAATGAACAAAACAAATGAACACATTGGATAGTCTAACAACTTAAGTCTAATTCAGCACCTATAGTTCCTCATCTCTCTGGTGGGAGGCATGCTTTTCTATTAGATCTCTAAAGTCACAGTTGGTTGTTGTTCTGATAAGATGGTCACTAAGGTGCTATAACTCATATGGGCAGATTTTATTTTAATGTCAGAATAGTGATCATCAGAACAGCAGGGAACCTGAATTGTACAGAACATCCAACTTCTAGAGCTATAGTATTAAACCTTTCTAGATAAGACCTGAGTCTTACTTACTCAGTCAGGACCACTCATCTTCCTGAGTTCTAATAAGGTTTCAGATACTTACTAGCTGTGTGACCCTGGGCAGGTCACTTAACCCTATTTACCCCAGTTTCTGCATCTATAAATTGAGCTGGCTGAAGAAGATGGCAAACCACTCCAGTATCTTTACCAAGAAAACCCCAAATGGGTCACAAAGAGTTTGACACAATTTAACCAACTGAACAACTTTAAAAGATAGATGAAAGTATCTTTTTCATCTAGATATTTATTGAAGGTTCATTATGTGCAGGGTGCTATGCTAGAGGCTGATAATAGAACAACATAAGACATAACCCTTTGCTTTAATGTGCTGATAACTTATTTGGGGAATCAGAGTAGCTCTATTAAATGATGTTTAATGTAGCACAAAATGTCAGGTGCTAAGTAAGTGCCAAATGTCAGGAAGATTTACTGACTTATTTTGGGATCATAATCTTTTTTAGGTTTTTTATCTTTTTTATCATAATCTTTTTTAATAATTCCCTTTGACAGTTGTTATTGCTTAAAGCCAAGGACTAATCCTGTGATTGATCCTATGATTTCACTGATACAAGAAACTCCTTCTAATGAAGATCTCCTCTGCACCTTATATTCCTAGAATGATGCCAGTATACAGTGGTGTAAAACTCACAACCAGTGGCAATAATATACTAAAGACAAAACTTCCTAGTATGGCCTGAACCAGATTAAAATGTAATTACAAAATATTTTCCAAAAAAAAAAAAAATATATATATATATATATATATATATATATATATATATATATATAAATACATTAGAATGTAGTGTTAATTTGTGCTTTTCCTCATCAGTATGACTAATTTCATGCCTCTATACTGAGAGTTAAAATGATTTATTTTTGGGGAATCACACAGCAGGTAAGACCTACACTGAGACCTTCCTGGTTTCATGTCTAATTCTCTATATCTAGCAGGTAAGACTTTCTCTTTTATTTATCCATCCCCCAATATATAACTGAATTTAGCAGGAGGACAGGATCTTATTTAACTTTATTTTTAAAGATGGTTTTGTGCATTAATTTAGTAATTGTGGAGCAAACTGCTAACTCACTTCAGTAATTGTTTCAGGTCGATAGTTCTTTTAGGACTTAGAGAAACAGCATTATCATAATCCAATTTGAACTTCTTCAATGTTTACTTATACCTTACTCTCTCTTCTTTTGGTGATAATTTAGTGAGCATCTTGAAGAGTCAATCATATTGAAATTGTCATTTTTATGGATTTAATGAATTTAGTTCAGTTAACCTGGAGTGTTGCAAATACAGTGAATAAGTTATTTTGGCTAAGGCAGAGCCAAGATGGTGGTGTGAACGCAGGATTTCCCAGAAACTCGTTTCCTAAAAAATTCTAAAAGCTGTCAAATTATGGCTCAAGTCAAAATTTAGAGGGGCAGAACCCATAGAAAGACTAAGTGATACAATTCCCAGTGCAAGAAAACTTAGAAGTTCCCTAGAAAAGGTCTTGTTCAGGGTTTGGAAAAAGCTGCAGTGCAGCCATAGTGCGGGGCTGGGTGCCTGGGTCCATGGAAGAGGGGGCGATTTCCAGACCTCTTGGCTTAGGGATTCTTGGGGACAGTGGGAAGGGGTGGTAAGAGAACTCCACTGCACCAGAGTGAGTATGAAGCGAAGTTCCAGCCTCAGAGCAGCCCTAAAGTGCGAACTGGCAGAGCCACCCAGCATGTCCAGAGGTTCTCAGCCCATAGATGGTAAGGGGGTCAAGGGAGACTGTAGAGTTCTCTCTGTTCTCCCTGGGGCAGGACACAGCTGTTTGCCCACACTCAGATCCAGGTTGCAGTCTGGGTACCCACAACACCACCATAACTGAGCAGGGAATCATCCCAACAGCTCCAGGGAAGAGAGGAGGGCTTGAACATTGTCAAGAGAGCAGTTAGAGGCTCTTCTAAGATCTTGGAGGAATTAAGGTCCCTGTAAGTTGTTCCCAAAACCCCTCAAAGCCTTGGATGTAGAAAATCAGCCATAGACTGAGGATGAGCAAACAATAGGAAAAAAAAGAAGAATCTTATTTTTATTTTGAAAAAGAAGAATCTTACCATAGAAAATCACTTTGGTACCATGGAAGATCAAAATATATTCTCAGATGACAACAAAATTGAAATTTCTGTATGCAAAAGCTCCAAGAGAAATAGAAAATGGTCTCAGGCTATGAATGAGCTCAAAAAAGACTTTGAAAAGCATTTAAGGGAGGTAGAAGAAAAATTGGGAGGAGAAATGAGAGCGATGCAGATAAATCATGAAAACCAAGTCAGCAACTTGGTGAAAGAAATACAAAAAATACTAAAGAAAATAACATTAAAAACCAGTTTAGGCCAAATAGAAAAAGCAACTCAAAAAGCAAATGAGGAGAAGAATTACTTAAAAAGCAGAATTGGCCAACTGGAAAAGGAGATAAAAAGCTTTCTTAAAAAAATAACTCCTTCAAATGCAGAATTGAACTAAAGGAAGCTGATGACTTTGCAAGAACTCAGGAAGAAATAAAACTATACCAAAAAAGCCCCCCAACAAAAAGAAGAAAATGTGAAATATCTCATTGGGGAAAACAACTGACTTTGAAAATAGATCCAGGAGAGAGATAATCAAAAAATTACTGGGTTACCTGAAAGTCATGACCAGGAAAAGCTCCTACACTTCATTTTTCAAGAAATAATACAACAACATTGCCCTGAGATCCTAGAAGCAGAGGATAAAATAGAAATTGAGGGAATTCACCAATCACTTCCTGAAAGAGATCCCAAAAGAAAAACTTCCAGGAACATTATAGCCAAACTCCAAAACTCCCAAGTCAAATAGAAAATACTAAAATCTGCCAGAAACAAGCAATTCAACTAATGTGGCTCTAGTCAATATTACACAAGATCTGGCAGCATCTACATTAAGTCTCATAGGGCTTGGAATAGGATATTCTGTAAGGCAAAAGATCTTGGTTTACAACCAAGAATCAACTGCTCAGCAAAACTGTGCATCCTCTTTCAGGGAAAAATATGGACTTTCAATGAAACAGGGGTCTTTTAAACTTTCCTACTGAAACAACCAGAGCTGAACAGAAAGTTTGATCTTCAGGTATAGGACTCAGGTTAACCACAGAGGGGATGAATGAGAAAGACTAATTATGAGGAACTTAATGATGGTGAACTGTTTGTATTCCTGCATGGGAAGAAAAGATACTGATAACTCATATGAACTTTCTCATTTATAAGAGCTATTAGAAGGAGTATATATATAGACCAGGCACAGGAAGGAGCTGAATATAATGGTATAATATAGTAAAAAGATGGGGTTAATGGGTGATAAAGGAAAATACTGGGAGGAAGAGGAGTGAGAGGAAGAAAGGGCTAAGATATTTCACATAAGTGTCACAAGACAGCTTTTACAATGGAGTGGAACAGGGGAAAGCAAAGGGGAATGAGTGAGCCTTCATTCTCTTCTGATAATGGCTCAGAGAGGAAGTAGCATACACACTTAATAGGATATAGAAATCTACCTTACCGTAGAGAAAAATGAGAAGAAAGGGATGGGATAAAGGGGAATGGGGGGAGGGAAGAGGGAGTAGGTGATAGAAGAGAGGGAAGATCATGGGAGAGGGTTCTCAGATACAACACACTGCTGAACAGGGACAGGATGAAAGGAGAGAGAGAGAATGGAATAGATGAGAGTGGGGAGGAATAGAATGGAGGGAAATACAGCTAGTGATTGCAACTGTGGGAAAACTATTGAAGGAACTTCTCTGGTGGCTATGATGGGGAAGGCAACTCATCCCAGAGACAGAGCCATTGGAATCTGAACACAGACTGAAGCACACCTTTTTTTATCTCTCTCGCTATTCTTGAGGTTTCTCATCTTTTTTTGGGGGGGGGTGTTTATGATTACTCTCACAAGATTATTGTAATAATATAAAATAAATAAACAAAAAAAGAACTAAAATTCAAAAAAATTATTTTGACTATTATAAATAGCCAAATTAACTCCAAATGCACATGAAGGAAGATGCTATCTGCATTCAGAGAAAGAATTGATAAATAGAATTATGAACAGAATGATTTATATATATATATGTAGACATATCATTTATATATATACATATATATATATATATATACATTCTTAATTGTATCTAATAATAGCCATCTTTAGAATGGGTGGAGGGAAGGGGGAAAATTATATTTATTTAAATGGAATAGCAAGTTATATATAATTGATTTGCACTTTCATGTGCAATCTTTTTTTATTATCCTGTTCTACTGCTATATTCTTGGGTGTGAGGTTTGGGAGAATTAATTTTCCTATTGGCATTTTCTGAAACTTTTCTGCCTTGGTTCATTATGAGCAAAGCAGCTGCCTTCTAGGCTCTGTTTTAATTCATATATTTTGGATATTCTCAGCATTGATCTTATGAATACCAAAAAGTTGGGAGGTATCTGCTAAGTTTTTAAAATACTACCCAACAAAAAATTAATGATAAGTAGAAGGATCCAGATAGTGACCTTGTTGACATAAACTGATTTTGCCCATTGGCTGAAAACATACATTATGTATTACATATAAGGATAAGAAAACATAGTAGAAGAATGCTTTTTTAAATGGGAGGTCATGGGATCATAAAATTTCAAACTGGAAGGTATTTTAGAGATAGTCTATTCCAACCTCCTTACTGATAAGAATACTTGAGACCCAGAAAGATTAGGTGCTTTGCCCAAGGTCACACAATAAGTAGAAGAGCCAGGATTTGAACCAAATATTCAAGGGGAAGGGAGCGAGTTTCATGACACAGAAAAATGGCAGGACTGTAATGCATATTTGTAATTTGGAACTGAAGTGCCAATCTAGAACAGTAGTTCTCAACATTTCTTCATCTGTAAATCATTTAATAATTTGCAAATACAGTGAGAGGTAAAATCTAGAAGCTATTAACTTCCAAATGAGACTTTCCTAGAGAGATAGGCTAGAATTATCACCCTTTGTCATTATTGTATTGTTGGAGTACATATAGGAAAATTATTCAGTTCTCTCTCACTCTTACCCTTCTGTCCTCTACTTCTGCTTCTACTCCAACATGCTCAAATATTTTGGTTTCAGATGAGACAGGAAATTAATGAATAGAATAAGGGATAACAGTTAAGGTAGGTTCTGAAAAGAACTGGTAGATGTACATTTGTGATCTTATAGCTTGTCCTCCTTTTGAGATAGTATGCTGTTTTGTGAGAACAAAGGAATTGTCAAAAGATCTAGCTTTGAATATTAGCTCCACCACTTATTAAATATGTGACCCTAAGCAAGCCACCCAATCTGTGGGAGCCTTATTTGTAAAGATGGAACAATAATGCACTACTACAAAAATATTTTGTACAAAATACTATATAAATGTGAGGTGCTTATTATTATTATGATCATTGTTTTCCTATACATTGGGAACTTAAGTTGGGAAAATCCTTTTTCTATTGAAGATTGTCAACTCTTCTATATATGACAGATTTAGAATATTGTCAAATGACAGTGGCTTGTGAACATTCCTTTATTGATGTCTCACCTGTGACTCCAAATTAGTGACTAATGTCTGAGAGACTTGTAAATTCAAAGGGACTCTGTAATATTTAGGAATTGGAAGAGTAGCTATAGATGTGTGAGAAGATATGAGGCAAAAAATGCATGTGTGTGTGAGAGGAGGGATTTGATAGGGTGATTATGTCAGTTTCCATGAAGATATGTACATTTTTAAGGGCACCAGATGAATATGGGTAAGTGAAAGAACAAATATGTTGTTTCTAAGCTGGTAAATAAGGAAATTGCTTCTAAAGCACAAATATATTCTGCTATGAAGGATGGTAGGGTGAAGCTCAGGATTCACACTCAATTTGTTTCTAAAATTCTTTTTAACTTTAGGTGACACAAAATAACTCTTTAAAGTGGGCTTTGGGGGTTTGGCCGAAAAGTTTCCAAACTTTCAGAAGATAGTTTCAGATATCAAGAAAGCAGATCTGAGTGATGAGGTTAACCCATGTTAAAGGGTTGTGAGAGCCACTTTAAATCAACACTTATATAGGCTGTTTTGGATTGATTTGAGGTGACATTTTTTTCCTTAAAAAAGGTACTCCTTGCCATTCAACTCCTCTTGTTGTGCTCTTGCTTCTCAGTTGATGTCTCAGAATAGAAATGTATTGTGACAGGGCCAAGTGTTTTGCTGGTAAATCTGCAGTGTATTTAGTTAAGGCTGAAGGAAATCGTGATGATCACACACAATTTTTTTTAACAGTTCCTGGTTAGTAGAATCTCTCTTAAGAAGCAAGGAGGAGGGACAGCCAGGTGGTGCAGGGGTTAGAGCACCGGCCCTGGAGTCAAGAGGACCTAAGTTCAAATTTGACCTCAGATACTTAATAAGTTTCTAGCTGTGTGACCTTGGGCAAGTCACTTAACCCCATTGCTTCAAATAAATGAAATTAAAAAATAAAAAAAGAACTAAGGAGGACTTTTGCCTTCCTTTTCCAAAGTCCAACCTCTTTTCCAAAAACTATTGACTTTCTGTACCATTTAGTAGTTTGGCAAATGAGAATAATGTTTTACATATAAATATAAATATAAAATATATAGAATAATGAAAGAAACTAATTACATAGAAGTAAGAAGAGTATTTATCCATAAACAAAGGATAAAGGAAATCATTAATCTCCTTAGAGCCAGAGACCTGTCTAATAAATTGGACAATATTAAGTTTAGCAATTGTCCATCAAAGAATGTCATCCTTATACAATGATAACTGATGTGATATTATTTCTTCCTGGATTTGAGATATAATTGAGGGCAGGATAAGCAGTTTTTAATGCCAGAAAATTTTGGTGTTTTCATAGTTTGTGATAAAGCAAGTTACAAATGATAGCTCAAACTCTCTACCAGGTAGTAATATAAAGTGTAAGTTCAGTTAAAAGGGAGATATGGTGTGAAAATATGGATAATTTCAGGAAAATAAGACTCTTGTTTGTCACTACTAATTTTCAGTTGCTTAGGAGTTATTGACTTAAAAAAATAATTCCTGCATTCATGGAGTATACATTTGGGGAAAAACATGTTTGGTCAGTCAATAAGCATTTATTAAGAGCTCACACAGAGAAGTAATAACACTATATATATATATATATATATATATATAAATATGAAATCTTTTTAATTTTAGGAAATTGACAGGAACCTATGAGCTGAGGAAGCTAGGAATTCTAGGTTAAAGAGGGAGTGCATTCTGGGCATGAGACAGACTGACAATGGAATGTTATGCATGAAGAACATTAAGTAGGTCAGTTGGGCTGGGACATGGAATAATAAGAAAGAAAAATAAGAAAAAATATGCAATTAACTTGGAGAATTGCAAATAGAATGGATAAGTTATTTTGGCTATTAGAAATAGCCAAATTAACTACAAAAGGCATATGAAAGAAGATGGTAACTGCATTCAGAGAAAGAACTGATAAATAGAATTATGTACAGAATGATTTTACACACACACACATACACACACACACACGTGTATAATTGTACCTAATAGTAGCCATCTTTGCAATGGGTGGAGGAAAGGGGGAAAGAACTTAGCACTTCATTTATAATCTTTTTATTATACTGTCATGGAAATGCTTGTTTATTCAGGAAACCAAAAATAAATTAAATTACCTTAAATGCCACAACAGAAGATCTGGTATCTTTATTTAGAGTTAAGAAGAATATATTATATAGTGTTAAGTAAACCACTACACTAATCTTTATCAGTTTTCATTTTATGAAAGGAGGAAAATAATTTCAGATGTACCTGTCTTATCAGTTGTTATATCAAATGAGATCATGTGTGTGAAGTCTCTATGAAAAATACAAAGTGTATGTATACAATCCCTATGAAAAATACAAAGTACAAGTAAATTAGGGTTATTATTGAAACTATCTTCTTTGAAGTATTTCTGAAGACTAGTCCTTACTCAAAATATAGCAATATCAAGAATGTGCTATTCATGTTTCATTTTTAGTTAGTTATACTTCCCTTAAAATTGAACAAAAAGGTTTCTTTTTCCTCATAAGGAAGAAGATTCAGTATGTGCCATCAATGAACAAAACAGGTGGGTTGCTGAGCCAATCTTCTGCTCCCTGGAGGTTTGTGAGTGTAATCATGACAGGGAGATTTTTCCTTTGGTAAATTGGTTGAATAACTTCGGGACAATGTAAAGATTAGGTCACTGTGTCCCAGAAAGATTATTTAGAATTTTCTTAGGTGTTTGCCATTTGACCAGATACAATCTATAAACTTTCTTCTTGAAAGATTCCCCCCCCCCCCCACTTAGATGTAGAATGTTTGCTCTTAGGGGCCTAACTTGGAAAAAATCCAGGGCTGTTGAAATAACTAGAGCAGGACTTCTTTACTCATGTGTTTTAAATTCATGGAACACTGAAACTACTATCATCTTTAGGTTTTTTTCCTCTAGGAGTGCAGCTGAAGTTGGATGCATGAACTTAGTCAGAACTTATTCTAATGAAGCCAACCTATAATTACTGCAGTAGCAAATTAGCCATGGTTATAAGTACTAGAGATTTAGGAGTTGGAAGGAGTCTGGGCCAAGGATTTCCATTTATTTTGACATGAAATGAAAAACATGTAGAACATATGGAGATGAGTATAACATTTTTGAGGAAAATATTTCATGTTTTGGAACAAGACTGCAAATAATCTTCAATAAATGCTTGTTAGAATCAATGCCTGCTAGACCTATATCAGTTTGTCCTTTATTATGACTTTTGAATTATCTTTGATATGCCTTACTAGGGTTCTTTTCCTTGACGTCTAGTTTTTGGCCATAGTTGGCCAATCAACTATACTAGGTCAGTATAACTCCTCCCAGGAGAGTTTTGTTTTCAGTTTTTTCCTTTGGTAGGAAAAAGGCAATTTTAGCCTGCTATTCTTTTAGGAACAAGCCTATAAGGTCAGTCAGTGAACAAGCATTCATTTTCTACTGTGTGCTAAGTACACAAATAAAGGCAAAAACAACTACTTCATAATTCTTTTATTTTCTTTTAATCTTGCAAACTGTTAGGGTCAGGTTAACCTGCTAACTTTGGCAAAACCTAATTCTGATTTTATTGGTATGTTTCATTGTATACTCTTTGCCTACAGAAGATAACAGGAAACTTCCTAAGGGTACTGTGTAGGTGTGAGGAAAGAAGGTGAATCTTTCTAGTATCCATCCTCGTTTAAGAGCTTTCACATATAGCTAGATCCCTTGACACTAATATAGAGTGGGGGGGAGAAGAAAAAGAGGATCTGGGAACATGGAAAAGCAATGGTCAGAATGTCAGTGGATACCCTTTAGACTTAGTGTGATCAGTCTATGTTTTTTGGGATGGTCCCAAATTATTGGTCTTTACTAGGCAAAATGGTTTGATACCACCAATATGTGACATTTGTGCAAGGTTTGTGAACCTAGGATACAATTGTAATAGTGATTAAGGGGAGGGATATGTAGGTATCAGGTCTATATTGTTATCCCTTCCCCATTGTGATTTTGCCTATTGTGGCTTAGATATATGTTGAGTTGACATAAGAAATGAAATAGGAATTTTGGAGAGTTTTGTAGAAACCACAGAAAGGCCATCAGGTAACACACAAAAAGTTCAGAAACTCAGAAGTGCATTTCATATATATATGTATATATATACATATATGTATATATATATGTATGTATATATAGTATAATATAGCCTATGACAAAATACTTAACCCAAATTTTACCATAAGGTACTATAAATACCCCATAAAAGAAAAAGAAAAAAATCATACTTCTTTTCTGGTATGACATGCCCCTACTCTTATGATTTGGAAGTGATAGCTGAATAATGAATTTTGTTGTGGGAGGCTGCCATAGTTGTCTTTTTCTTAGCAATCTGTATGCCAATCAACTCTTCTATAATGTTAAGTTTGAAGGGAAGAACATAGAGGTAGTCATGTAGTGTTAGAAAGGATAATGTATTTATACCACACTATCACTCTTAGTGGGAGAAGATGATTAACAGTTCCAGTCTTTATATTCTTGGTCTCTGACTTGTATCAACCAGATTCTATAGATTCCTGGTATGAATCGTCATTAATAAATCATCAGGATAGATACTAGGCCAGGAATCAGTCAGTCAAAAGGTTATTTCTTAAGCTCCCATTCAAATGAAGGACAAACATTATTATTCAACTTAGGACATTTTGGAAGAAAAAAAATGCAACCCTGAATTTAGCAGCACTACAGAATATTATGAAAAATGCAAATCTGAAAAAATTGGTAAGCCTAGAGAAATAATAATCAGATATCTGTCATGGCTCAGAGGAAAGACTTTAGGACTAGAGTCAGAGGAACTGATTTGAAATCCCAAATTTGATACATACTACTGGTCTGATCTTGGGCAAATAACTTCTACTTTCTGGATCTTTATTTCCTTATCTGAAAAAAAATGAGAAGATTGAATTTAATGATCTCTACAACCCCTTGATGCTATTCTGTGAACCCAAGATTTTAATCATGTTACCTAGAGTACCTTAAGTTTGAATTTTGAAGTTCAAGTTAGAAAAAATGCATGCAGTCCATTATTTTGGAAGAGGGAAATCCTAACAAAGCTGGGGTGGCTTTGTTAGCCCCCCCATGTAATTTATCATTGTTCTTTTTATTATTAAAAATAATGAGTGAAAATATCTCATATTAAACCGATTACAAAAAGTTACTTCCTCACAAATGCATTGTTAGCAAATAATTCAAAGTGCTATTATCATCATGATCATTTTATAGATTGAACAAATTGAAGTTTGGAGATGTTAGGTAGTGCCACAACTGAGGTTGGGGTTGGGGGTGGGGGGAAAAAATCAAGCCCTACATCTGACTCCAAGTCTCATGCTTTTTATCCCAGCTCACCAGAATGTTAAATAGTGTTGTGTATAATCTATCAGTCATTGTGGTTCTGCTGGAGTCATTTAACTTAAGAGAGAATAAAGCAGGAATCTATCAAAGCCTTTTTCTCAGTGCTTTGGCTTTTCTCTCATCTGTTCCTCTTAGGTAATAAGAGTTCTCTTGCAAAGTATTTTGTAGATACAATAAAATATGTCATGTTAGGTAAGTTATGTTATAATATATGCATTCACCTAAGAAATCCCTATTTTGTTATTAATCTTTTAGATTTGTTATTTCAGATTGTCAAAACCTTCATAATCTCTAAATTGAGCTTAATTATTTCATTTTAGTTCACCTCCATATAAGCTTTATATATTGCCTACTCTTAGGATTGAAAAAAAATTGCCATTACAAATCTTCAACCTTTTGGGAAGAGCAAGTCTGTTTTATCACTATATATCCAAAAAGAATTTAAAAATCCAACATAGTTTTTGCCAAAATTTGATGAGAAAGAACCTCCTATTCAGTTGGTCAACAAACATTTAATAAACACTTAGTATGTACCATTGCTAAGCAAATAGATCAGGCAAAAATAATCAGGCAAATAGATCAAGCAAAAATAATCAGGCAAAAAGGGACCTGCCCAGAAGAAGTTGATATTCTAATAGGGGAGATTGTGTATAAAGTTAGATTACATATGAACTTTACATCAAATAAATGGAAGACAATGTAAAAGAAGAAGGCATTTTGGGGGTGGAGCAGGGTTTGGGTGGGAAGGTTGAGAGGTTCAGTAAAATTTTCCCTTACAAAGTGAGATTTGAGATGAATTTTGAACAAAGAAGAATTAAGATTTGGTTGTGAGGGGGGAATATCATTGCAAAAACAAAGGAGAGTCAATTAAAAGAAATTTATATTAAAAGTAAAAATCACATCTTGATTATTTAAAGTAATATTACCACTACTTGTACTAATAAGGTAACATGTATGAGACTGGGACTGACTGCCTGGCAACATTACCCTTCTCTCCTCAAGATTGAAGCAACTTCTTTTATTTTCTTTCAAATAGCCTCTTTTATTCTTTGTCTCTCTATTTGTCTCTGTCTGTCTGTTCCCATCTCCATCTGTGTCTTTCTCCCTCCTCTGTCACTTCTGTAACCTTTGTCTCCTCAGTAACCACATCTAGTGAAGATTCAGAATGGAAAAGAAAGCTCTCACCAACACAGTCTTAGGCACTGTCAAATGATGAAATATCAGAAATGGATATAGTTTATCTGTGGAAATTACATTTAAAAAAGATGCATTACCATCTACTTTGCCTCTGTATCCTAAGGACCACATGATTGTTTCATCTGACTTTCAGCTGAAATCTGTGTTTTCTCTCCCCATTAGAATGTATGATCCTTCAGAACAAGATTGATTTGCTTTTCTAAATGTATTCTCAGGATAGGGTTGTACACATCATATTTGATAAATGCTTTTTAATTATTCATTAATTTCCACTATAACTAATTCAAAAATTAGTTTTTAATAATAATTGTAATGAATAATTATTTTAATATGACAAAGAGCTGTGATTTCATTGATCTTGGTATTTCCTCTGTTGAGGCAGATTAGAATCCAACAGTTTCATGAAATTCATGCCAAAAAAACATGAATCATCGATTGGCCTACCTTTTGGCAATTTAGTTCTCTGAATTTAGCTAGACTGACCCTCTCATGATAGACACAAATTTGATCATTCCATTCTCAAAGATCTTCTAAATTGGGGCAGTCTGCCAGGGCCTTCTGCTTTGCTGCCCTAACCTTTGAGAACCTGCATTACCTTCATACCATCCTAGCATAAATCCTGCCTTTGATGCTTTCTATCTATGTGACCTTGGGCAAGTCCATAGAACCTAGTCTTCTTATTTGTTTTTTTTTTTAGGTTTTTTCAAGGCAAACAGGGTTAAGTGGCTTGCCTATGGCCACACAGCTAGGTAATTATTAATTGTCTGAGACTGGATTTGAACTCAGGTACTCCTGACTCCAGGGCTGGTGCTTTATCCACTATGCCACCTAGCCGCCCCTGTTTTTTGTTTTTTGTTTTTGTTTTAATGGGGTTAAGTGATTTGCCCAAGATCACACAGCTAGGTAATTATTAAGTATCTGAGGCCACATTTGAACTCCTGACTCCAGGGCCAGTGCTCTATCCTCCACTAAGCCACCTAGCCACCCCCTAGTCTTCTTATTTAGAAAATGAAAAGGTTGGAATAGTTATTCTTTGAAGTTTCTTCAGGCTCTAGACCTATGATCTAGATTCTGCAGCCACAGTGAAAATCTGCATTAGGATTTTAGGACAGCAGTAATTGTATCACTTTCATTCCAGGTCTGAATTCAGCTCTCCCCCCAAAATGCATATCATCTATATCTATATATCTATATCTCTCTATCGCTATCTCTTTCTCTGTATATTTATACATACAGACCATATTCCTCAGAAACCACCTTGTGATATAGGTTTGGTTTGCTTTTTACTGCTAGTTAGCAATGTCTCTATACTCCTTTTTTTTTTTAGGTTTTTGCAAGGGAAACAGGGTTAAGTGGCTTGCCCAAGGCCACACAGCTAGGTAATTATTAAGTGTCTGAGACCGGATTTGAACCCAGGTACTCCTGACTCCAGGGCCGGTGCTTTATCTGCTATGCCACCTAGCTGCCCCTCTATATTCCTTTTCTTTCTTATTTTTCTAAACTCCTTTTCTTTCCAGCTGCTGTTCTACATCACTCTTCACTACCCTTGTCTCAGCCACATGGGCTCCAAAGCACTGTGCCCTGAGGTCAGCTCTGTGTATTACAATGATTTCTTCCCATGGCTCTCATTAGGGGAAATGGAACTGAAGCAGCTTCTTTCCTCTAGGAGTTTTAGGCCAAAACTGGGAAGCCAGTTACTGTATGGGGAAGTGAGCAGGTAATGCATTTTTAGGCTGCATTAATAAAAGTATAAACAGAAGGGATCTACATTGCCCTCAAAGCTCGCTCTCTCTCTCTCTCTCTCTCTCTCTCTCTCTCTCTCTCTCTCCTCTCATTTTTGCCAGGAACATATAGCTAGTATGAGTGTCTGAGGCTGGATTTGAACTCATATCAACATGGTTTCCCTGAATAATGGCTTCAGGGCTTGGGGAAGGATAGGGTAGAAAAAGGACCAATGGTGAGGGAAGGATTACTATTTTAAGGGCTCAGCCTAAATTTAAGATCCGGGGCTCTTTCCATCAGGGCTTGAAGGAAAGTGGTGAAATCAGGATGCCTTGCTTTTTCTCCTAGACTGGTTTGCATGCCCTATTAGTAGCAGTCATCGGTGAGAGTGGGTGTTTTCCTTCTGCCAAGGGTTGTTCCCCTCAATGATTCAACTGGAGAAAAGACTCAGTGGTGAGAGGGGGGGCTGTCTTCAAATATCTGTATGCTTGCCATATGGAAGGGGAATTAGGCACAATCTAAGGAACAGGGTGATATGGTGGAAAGAGTATCATGTTTAGAATTAGATCATAGGGGCGGCTAGGTAGCACAGTGGATAAAGCACCGCAGTGGATAAAGCACTGGCCCTGGAGTCATGAGTACCTGGGTTCAAATCCGGTCTCAGACACTTAATAATTACCTAGCTGTGCGGCCTTGGGCAAGCCACTTAACTCCATTTGCCTTGCAAAAACCTAAAAAAAATAGATCATAGTATCACATATTTAAATTAGAAGCACAATAGAGGCTATTGAGTTCAAGCCCCTCATTATATAGATGAGGAAATTGAAGTTCAGAGAGTTTAGGAGGACTTCCCTAGGGTCACCCAGATAGTAAATGTCTGAGATCTTCCTGCCTTCAAAATACAGTGTTCTATCAACTTACCATCCTGGCTGCCCAGACCTGGGTTGGAATTCTTCCTCTTACATTCATTCACAAACTTATGGTGAATGATGATGGCATTTATCATGCCCTCTGTGAAAATTGATTTTCTCATCTATGTCACGCATAAATACTAGGAGCTTAGTAAAAATTTGGTGTTTAAAGGAATAATACTTTCACTTTCTCATTCACAAGATTTTGAGGAAAGAGTTTTCTAAGTTGCAAATTATAGGAAGGTAGATTTCAGAAAAATTTAGGAAGGAAGGATTCTGTGACAGCACTGTTAAAATGGTATAGGTTTCCTTGTGAATTATTAATTCACTGCTTCATAATGGAATTCAATGCCCTATTATAAAGCAGTAAAGACTGGTTGAAGACTTGATAGAAATTTGGAGAAAGAATTAGTATGTCAGCTTGAAGATTAACTAAATGATATTTAAGGTCATTTCCAACTTTTACATTCTCTGAAAGTTGAATTAGAAAGTAGAATAACTTCTCTTTTAAGAAAAACATGATGAAAAAGGATAAAAACATCACTTGTACAAAAATATTCAATTGGAAATTAAGTAAATGTCCTTCAATTGGGGAATGGCTTAGCAAACTATGGTATATGTATGTCATGGAACACTATTGTTCTATTAGAAACCAGGAGGGATGGGAATTCAGGGAAGCCTGGAGGAATTTGCATGAACTGATGCAGAGTGAGATGAGCAGAACCAGAAAAACACTGTACACCCTAATAGCAACATGAGGATGATGATCAACCCTGATGGACTTGCTCATTCCATTAATGCAACAATCAGGGACAATTTGGGGCTCTCTGCAATGGAGAATACCATATGTATCCAGAGAAACAACTGTGGAGTTTGAACAAAGACCAAGGACTATCACCTTAAATTTAGAAAAAAAAAACTTGATATCTTATTGTCTGATCTTGCTATCTCTTATACTTTATGTTTCTTCCTTAAGGATATGATTTCTCTCTCATCACATTCAATTTGGATCAGTGTATACCATGGAAACAATGTAAAGACTGACAAATTGCCTTCTATGGTGGGTGGGGGGAGGGAAGTAAGATTAGGGGAAAAATTGTAAAACTCAAAATAAATAAAATCTTTAATAAAAAGTTAAAAAAACATTATTAAGATAAATGAGAAAAAAAAGAAAAAGAAATTCATGTTTTTCTTTCTTTGGTCTAAAATTATAGATTCAGAAGTCATTTGGGATTAGGGGAGAAACCCAGTAAAATAATGATAATTCAGTCTTGAATTGAGGAAGATTAAATTTTGAAGTGCTGTTTGTTTATTTATCATTTCATCATTACATGCCTACAATGTATGATATAATGTGTTTTGAGGAAAAATATAAAGATATAAATGTTATCATCCTAGTCTAAGGATATCATCCTCAGATAAGGATAAATAAAACATCATCTCAGTCCTCAATGAGCTTTCCTGATGTTTTATATTTTATAGAGTGCTAGACAAGTTCACAAAACCTGAGTCTTATAAGTTCTGAGTTTCATTATTAATTAGGCATGATAGTTGGCCAAGTCTCTTAACTTTTCTAAGCCTATTTTCTTTGTAAAAAGATTCATCTCTTAACATTACCCTGATGATTATCATTTCCAGTTCTTAAATTCTGTTTTTCATTTAAATTTAAAAAATTTAAAAAATTTACAAATTTCAGGGCAGCTAGGTGACATAGTAGATAGAGCACTGGCTCTGGAGTCAGGAGCACCTGAATTCAAATCTGGCCCCAGACATGCAATAGTTGCCTAGTTGTGTGACCTTGGGCAAGTCACTTAACCCAATTGCCTTAAATAAATAAAATTTAAATTTTTTAAAAATTTCTACTTTTTATAGCAAATTTGATTTGGACAACAAACATGTCTATCCTATATCTCTAAGTCCTATTCATTCTGCTCTCATTGTCTCAGTGAAACTTTTCATCACTGCCCTAGCTTATTGCGAAAGCTATTTTTTAAAAAAAATTCCTATATTATAGCATTTATCATTTGTATGAGAGTACTATGACTTAATAAGGAAGTGGGCTGGTCATGAGCAGGAGCCAGGGGGATTACTACTGCATAGCCTACAACATTCATTGGTATCTCATGCAATGGCAAGCAATCTAAAGGAAAGATAACAATATAATGGATAGCAGCTGAGAAAAGGATTTATTGGACTAAATGGGAAAACTTTGTATCAAATGTGAAATCATAGATGAGTTTTCACCTGCACATCGAAACAAATGAGATCAAAGCTCTATCAAGGTGTCAATGAGTTGTCATTATATTTATCGCTTTTATTATTAGTTCTTTATTTTTTTATGTATGTCTTTTCCTTTTCACCTAGATCATAATCTTTTCAGTTGAGTGCCATGACCATATAATCATAATACAACTCTTTTTATGTTAAGGGCCTAACACATATTTCAGTTCGTCAGAGAGCTATATTTTTTTGTGGCAGTGATCCCTCAATGAATGGGATTACAAATTTCCCCACATTTTAGCCGATTGTTTTCGTAAATTGAAAACTTTATTACCTGGAATTTGACTATCTAGTGTACAAAACTCTTTGAATTTCATGACAGACACTATGTTCAGAGTCTATTCAATTTAGAAGGCTTTGCCAGGGCAAATCCTTCTTTGACATAATCTTGAAGGGTTCCAGGTTATATCCATGGCATGATAAGTAAGAAATTAGAGGAATTTAGTGAAGGGAAGGGTTTGCAGATTGGCACTTTTAGGTACTTGATGGAAATACTAAAGATTTTGTGAAAGAAAGAAATTAGTTTAGTCTTCTGCCTTCAGAAAATAAGAATATTTTTAGTACTATGTATGGGTCTTGTTAGTTGACAGGAAAAAACTATTCCTTAAACTTTGTATCTATCCAACCTTTCATGAAGATCTAACTATGCTAGGTTTAACATAAGAGAATAGTAGGCAAACAACCTAAGAAAGTCTACAAACCCTCAAGAATATTCTTGGGCTATCAACAGCTCAAAGGCACAAACAATATTGAAAATTCAAAGGAACCAAGAAATGTTAGGTCTAGGGACTATCACTGTCTGACTTCATTGGTGGAAAGTGAAAAGGAAGAAGTTATTTGTGGGTCCAGAGAAGGAAAACAACAAAGACTGAAGAGGGAACCTGATGCTGCCATACTGACTATTTATTTCACACAAAGGATCAGCTAGAGGCAGATTATTTTATGGCTGATGGCGATTTCTCCTCAACCACCTGCTCCTCCCCTCTTCCAGCTGATTTGGATGAAGCTGTATGCCCTCTAACAGAGGCTTAGCCCTAGTAGGAACCTAAATCCTTTTCACTGCAGTCTTAGCCTTTTTACTGTGTACTAGATGAAAGACCAACTTTGATCAAATGACTGACTACTTTGTAGCAATACTATATTGCCCAGGGAGACTACTATGTTGATTCTCAACCTTCCCTCCTGAGAAATAATTAATCTCAATTCACAGCATCAGGATGACCCTGGAGGCCGTCTAGTCTAATCCACACTTGAACAAGAATTCCAAATTCATAATTGGATCCTAGGGCACAAAATGTGGACTTTCTGTATAATGACAACTATACTTCCTTTATTCTTTTCTGTAAATGTCCTTGGAATCTTTTGTTTAAATTCAAAGAAACTCTCTGATGACCTCAAAGTACCCTGGAGTTTATGTATATCTATATACATTAAAAACATGACTGAAGGCATCAATTCATTGTCTTTCAGAGTTTTAAAAACACTAAAAAAAATAAGGTAGCAAAGAAATGCTCTGGAGTCTGTACTAATATGGAATTAAGAATCTTTAAAGTTGGTTTAAGAAGTTTCAAGAACATAAAAGATAAAATGATATAAATCACCTCAGGAAAAATGAATTTGATGTTAATGAAAGGAAAAATTTCCTTGGCAACCTGGTATCTAAATGTATGGAACTAAAAAAATGAAACTTCTTTTGATCCTTTACATACATTCAGGAGTCATAAACAATGGACTCCCTTGTAAATGAGTGTCACTTTTTCTTCATGATTTCTATTTTCTGCCTTTCAAGTGTTTCATTTTCCTTGTACTCTACATGTTGAAAAGTTATGATTTTGCATAGAATTGAGGGTCTGAAGAGTTTAAACTTTATTGGCAGGGTTGACTACATATTTCCTTAAAGAATTGCATGTTTAGAAATTTTTATTCCTAAATGTGGCTAGTTAGGATTCCTAGCAAGTTAGAAGCAGGTGGGTTGACCATGTGGGGTTGTTGTGAGACTACAATGATATAATATTTGAAATGCCTTTTGCAAACCTTAAAACACATGTGAATGCTAACTATTATTAATCTTAGCTTTGCACCAATAAGGGTACTGTAAATCAGGGTACTGTAAATCAGGGCACTGCTGTAAAACTAGGCAGACTTCATTTCTATCAAGAGAAGAATATACATGCATAGTGAAAAAGCACTATACTTGGATTCACAAAATTGTAGGTTCAAATCCTGGATATATATATATATATGTTACTTGTGATCTGTGAATTAGTCACTTAACTCCATTCCCCAGGGCTTCAGAATTCTCATTTTAAAAAAAATCAAAGATTTGAACTAAATGACTTCTCAGGTTTCTCCCATCTTTAAGACTAATCAATCCTATATGACTATAGTAATCAAAATTTACCTTCCATCAACTGTGCAAACCTGGACTCAAAGTAATCTGGATTTGGTATTTCAGCCTTTTGTTTTAGTTTCCCACTTCAATAATTTTTAATTAGTAGAAAGTAGATTATTTTTCTTGAAGACATCTTATTTTTCATTTATCTTCTATAACTCTCAATTTTAGCTTCTTATTGACACATTGTTTTCCCTAATTATTTAGCTGCTTTGTTGATTTCATAACCTTTGTTTACTATACCTAGCTGTGTCCCCTGAGGAATGATTTAATGCTTAATCTCAGATGATTTGATGCTAAATAATCCATATTTTAGCTGAATAGAGCTACATATATGCATAGTTTGCCATAACATATCTTTCTTCTGAAGTGGACATGCTAACTCAATACATCAACACAATGTCTTGGAAGTTTAAAAATCATTATTATGTGATCGACTAGGATAGAGTTAGTTCTCAGAAGTACAATGATCAAAGACAATTTGGGGGGGGCAAGGCAATGGGGGTAAGTGACTTGCCCAAGGTTACACAGCTAAGCAATTATTAAGTGTCTGAGGCTGGACTGAACTCAAGTCCTCCTGACTCCAGAGCTGGTGCTCTATCCACTGTGCCACCTAGCTGCCCCGATTAAAGACAATTTTAAAAGATTTATGATGGAAAATGTTATTCACATCCAGAGAAAGAACTATGGAGTCTAAATGCAGACCAAAACATACTATTTTCACTTTTAAAAATTTTGCTTTATATTTTTCCTTTCACATTTTTCCACTTTTGTTCTGTCTTTTTTCACAATATGACTAATACGGAAATGTGTTTTATGTGATTATTCATGCATAACATGTATCAGATTACTTGTTGTAAGGGGGAGAAAGGAGAAAGAAAAACATGGAACTCAAAAACTTAGAAAATATGAATGTTAAAAACTATATTACTGGAAAAATAAAATTAAAATAAAAAATCATTTTCATGAATTATTTGAAGGTACTTTTTAACTTGCTAGATGGTTGAAAATTTGAGTATTTGAAACTAGCACGTATAAAACTAAATTTAATGTTTTTAAACTTGATTAAAATAATCATAATTTTTTTCAAGGATTTGTTTAGTTAACTTTAAAAAAACTCAAAATAAACCTATGTAAATATTACTGTAAACTGAAGAAAGGCAAAAAAAACCCCGTGAAAATTCTGTGATTTTTATCAGTGGAGAAAATGTCTGCACAACTCACAAGTATATGATAGGATTTAAATCCAGATCTTTCTGCTTATAAATTCACAAATTTAAAGATGTAAGGTTATTCAGAGATCATTTTAAGCTTCCTTTTCATTTTAAAAATGAGGAAATATGCTAAATGACTGGCTGAAAGTCACATAAAGAGTATGCAACAAACTTGGAATTTGAAGCCAGGTTCTCTTACTCCATACCCTGCATTCTTTCCCCACAGTATCAACTTTAGAACTTCTGTTTCCAAGATTAAAGGTAGTTGGGGATGAAAACTGGAAAATAACTTTTTAAATATCATGTTTATTATAATAAGTGTGGGAAATACTTAGTATCAGCAATAAATCCAAAATACCACATGACATCTAAATGGACATTCAGCTAGGTGACACTATATTGAATTGGCTCTGGAATCAGAATACTCATCTTCCTATGTTCAAATTTGACCTCACATACTTACTAGCTATAAGATCCTGGGCAACTCATTTAACCCTGTTTGCCTCAGTTTCTTCATCTGTAAAATGAGCTGGAGAAGGAAATGGCAAAACCCCTCCAGTATCTTTGCCAAGAAAATCCCAAATGGGGTCACAGAGAAACTGAAACAACTGAAAAATGACTGAACAACAACAAAAAATTAAGAATATAAATCATGGAAAAGGTAAAAATAATATCCAAATGTCCAGTGGGACTCTTAAGGGTCTTTAAAAGTCACTTAGTCTAACCCCTCCATTTTACTTACTGGGAAATTGATGCTAAGATTAAGTGATTTGTCCAAGGTCACAAAGGTAGCAAGTTCCTGAATTTGAATCCAGGTTCTCTGACTCTAAATCCTGCACCCTTTATATTACACCCTAATATCTTTTTATTTGAAACTATATTCTTGCAGCTTTCAAGAAATATTTTATAAATAGATTAAAAGAAGTTTACAAAAACAAACTCAAATTCATTTCCTTACCAATATTATCAGTATTCAGAACTATTGTCAGTTCTTATCTTCTGACTTGGAAGAGTTGGTTATAATGGTCATTTAGCAGCAATTTGCTACAATATCTATTTTAATGAACTTCAAGATCCAGAGTGAACTCATTCAAGAAATATATTTTACTTATAAAATTAAAAAATAAATTCTAGTGACTTAACAGATGTGAATTTATCAGACACCAGTGAGCTGTGCTAAACCAGCTTTAACAACAATCATTCTTTGGGTTAAGACTATTTTCTTTATTTGAATTAACACCTTCTAAATAATGAAGTTTATGGAAACTTTACAAAGCAAAAACTTTCTTTGTCCCCTTTATGAATAAACAGGAAGAATAAAGTTGAAGTTTTTAAATTATCTTGTTTCATGTGACAAACTGAAAGATTTAATTTTAAATGTAAAGCATTTAACAAACATTTCAATTTAAGAAAAAATATTAAACATTTTATATAAAACAACTTGCTTGACACTTGGGATCTAAAGACAAATAAAATTGTTACCATCTTCAAATATTTCAGTTCTATAAAAATATCAGCAACTTTAATATACTTCACATATGATTAAACAAAGATAAATTTGCATTTAAAAATTAAATCAAAGCATTTATAATGTCTTTTGGAATTGATATATTGACATATGACAAAATAACCTCCTGCCCCAATTAACTTTCCTTCTAAAGACATACAGGTGTCTGCTTCAATTAATTTGGGCCAATGAAATAGCTAATTACCTTATGGCTTTCTGTGTGATGATACAAAAATCTGAGAAAAATTTTAAAGTTTCTGAGTCTAGATTCTTTAAAAAAATAACATATACATTAATTTTTGAGTTTCAAAGAATATACATTAGGATGTAAAATGAAGATGTTGGTCATAGATGATTTCTATGATACTTTTCAGTTCTAATTGTCTAATTGTAATAATATTTTATCAAACTGAAAAAAAAACCCAAACTACTTTTGTTGGAATAAAATTAAATCAGACATTTGATTTTGAACAACTTATTTGCAGATTTGTTCTGGTCTTTTACTACATCAGTGAAATGTTGTCTTGCTAGACTGTGGGATCATTTCTGAACTCTTAAGAAAAGAAACCATTGACCTCATTTAAAATCCTGAAAGATGCTGCTTAGTGTCACCCAATGTTCAGGAACATTGTCGGGTGATCTGTCCTCAAAGTACTTGTGGGTGCTGGTGCTGAAAATGAATGCATTTGCTGTTAGGATCTGATCAGAAAAAGAGCTGGCTTTTCTTCAGAACCAGTAGAAGAAATCTGATCCAGATGTACATTTCAGGAATGCTGACTGCAGTGTTCATTTTTGCTTGGCAAATAGAAACCTTTCTTTCTGTTCTTTTAGGGAACTTAACTGCTTGGTGAAAATTCATTGTCCCTTATTTTTAGTTACATGAGATCAACTATCTTCATGAAGCCATCACACTTCCTTTTTCTCCTGCCCCAGAATTTTCAAGGATTGACACACTTTTCTTTTTTCTTTACTGACTTCTTTCTTTTTTATTATTTATGTGAAGTGTGAATTTTGAAGCTGGATCTGTGATCAGGGGAAATCCATCATATTCAAGATTAGAGATAAACCTTGTAGTCTATTACATCTAGTCAATGAAGCTTTTCATAAAATTACCCAAATGAAGTGTCATTTGTGGCAACTATTGGCTAGATTTTGACCAAGGACATTCTTTTGTAACTCTTTAAAAGGAATAGGGACTAGATTTGTGATTTATTAGTACAGGAAATATCCTTCTATGATACTTTTCGATACTATTTCTATAACTTCATCTTAAAGAGTTGCTAAGAGCAC
Organism: Macrotis lagotis; assembly: GCF_037893015.1. Lineage (NCBI taxonomy): Eukaryota > Metazoa > Chordata > Mammalia > Peramelemorphia > Peramelidae > Macrotis > Macrotis lagotis. The sequence goes on from NC_133658.1 coordinate 640,406,589, forward strand.
TGAAATGTTAAATGACTTGCCCAATGGTCAAATGTGACTGACACAGAATTTGTGGAATTTGACTCTAAATCTTCCTGGCTAGTTCTCTATCCACTATATTACAATGTCCTCAATTCTTCCAAAATCAAACTTAAAAAACTGAATGAATTCTGTCAGTAAGACTTCACATTCACTTAACAGTTTAATTGAAGAAAAGAAATGCAACAATGGTGTTTCAATTTTTGACTCTATTGTTATTTTGTTAATGTTTAGTACTGACAAGATAGATTTTGTAAGTGTTCATTTTCTAATTTCTTCCTTTTTTCAATACACAGTTGTAATGATTCTTAGGCAGTTTCCTTTATGGCAGTTAATAACAGGTTATAGAAAATTGCTATATTACTTCTTTGGCACTTGACAAATGGTACCTACTATTTGACTGATGCTCAGGGAATATATTTGAACTTCCTTTCTTTTCTCCCTTCTCTCTTACTAATATAAATGCTGAAAAAAAGATCAGGGAACCTGAGAGGAACATTTTTTTCTTCCTGTGCACAATATTTAATAGGTCAGCAGTTTTACCCTGATCCTGTCCCCCAAACTAGGATGTTGTTGTCAAAATGATTCATCTTGGTGATTAGAACCAAATTTGTAAATATATTGGATTTGTTATAAATGAATCATAAGCTATATTTCTATATCTTTCGTAAGTGCTCAGTGGATAGTCAAATTCCTATTTGTTTACTCCACCCACTGCCTTATTTGATTGTTATTAAATTGATAAATAGATGAAGCCTGTAAGAATATGGAATGCTGATAAATTAAGATAATTTATGGCTGAGAAAGTTAATGTGGTGTAGCAGATAATAGATTACCTTTAGAGTCAAGAAGACCTGACTTGAAGGCCCACTACTAATTTATACTAGTTGTGTCATTCTGGCCAAGACATATCAGCTATCTCTGTCCCAGGTAACTTTCTACATTGTGAAATCATTGGTAATATGCATTCTTTTGGGAAGGTTTCTTCACCAGGCATTCCCTATACTAATGAATTCTCAGATCTAGGCTAAAATTTGTGCTTATGACTAAATATTTCAGTTGCAGAAACCACAGAGAATCAAACTTTTAGCTGGGTTGTGAACCTGGCTGGTAAACATAGCTGTGGAATAGTCAAATTTTCTGAGAACCCCATTTATGCATGCCTTTTTATATTCTAACCCCATTTCCCTCCTGCAAAACACAGCAAAATCAATGACGCCTTAACCTTCAGAACTTTTAGTCAGTCAGGGATCTGAAAAAAAAAAGATCCATATTGAAGTATAATTAGAGATAGTACTTCAAGTACTGTCTCCTCCAGAGATATTTGCTTTTAAACAGGGAATAAAACCTAAGCCAGTCCTAAAACTGTAGTGCAATTCTTGACATCAGCCTATGGGAAGGGGCAGAGCAGACCTTTCCAGAATCCCTAAAATCACTCCCAGGTAGGAGACTGGAAGGTTGACCCTGAGTCCTGACTTTGAAAATGGTGTATGCCTAATGCCATTTAAAGGGAGAAGTTGGTTTCCCAAAATCAATGTGTCTTAGGGAAAAAAAGATTTAAACAGTGCTTATATTCTTTTAAAAATATTTTAATATTAAGGGATATTTTTTTTTCTGCATCCTCATAATGGGAGGTGGAGAAAGAATTGGATTTTTACTGTTGATTAGTATTTGAATAATGTAAATTGGTCAATCTCTCAATTAAAAGGCATATATTGCTAATTTTTAGTGGTATGACTTTGGTCCTGACATTCCATAGAGATAAATCTATCATTCTTTAGGAATCCTGGGAATACTAAATGAAGTTTTGGAAAGGAACTCACAGATATGATCCAGGTTGTTTTTTTACAACTAAAACTCAGTCACATTGATTAAATGAGTGGAGTCTGGTGGATTGAATACATAATTAACTGGTGAGAAATTTGTGGGTAATCCTGGGCAGTTTTATGTAAGTGACAGAATCATAAAACTCAGAATGTTGTGCCACTAATAGAGATAGACACCTGAGTGACTGGTTTACAAGAATTAACATGCCTTATCCTTGAATTCTGTTCTGAACTAGTATCCTGATTGAGAAATAGGGCTATCCCTGGAAAAAATTTTGGGACCACCTGTAGAATTGAAGAGATGGACAAATCACAATTTTTTTCTCATTAATTTCTTTCCTCCCAAAACCTACCCTCCAAATAGACAAACATGCAATTTTAAAAGGATAAAATCAGATTAAAGTGAAAATATGGGTGGCCTTGAATAAAGAAAAGGAAATATAAAATGGCTTTTAAGATGATATGTTGAAAAAAAGTCATTATACTGACTTTGTGTTTCTCATGAGAAGAGACATGCTTGTGTACTGATTTTACAACCAGAAACCTCATTTTTTTCCTTATAAAAAGTGCTTTTTCTTAGAAGTTAATGTCCAAATGACCTAAAAAAACTTTAAAGCCCTGGATAAGGATAAATTTTATTTTGTTTTGTTTTGGTTTTCTGTGGGTATTTGCATATGGTCACTCAGAACATTGAGAGGAAAAAGTTGTCATTACTCTGGAGTGGCTTTCACCTACAAGGAAATACAATCTTTGGAGCCTTGCCTTTGAAACTTCTTAGGTATACCTACCTTAAAGGAGAAAGCAACTAGAATGTGAATAAAAATATCTGTGTATAAACTCTTTTATGATGACACTTATGGTAGATTTGTCCTAAATAGGGAAAATTGTATTCTGCTCAATCAATATTGATGTTTTCCCCTATATTTTCTTATCTTCTAATATATATATATATATGTTTCTTCTATTCTCTCTTCTCTCATTTTAGCAAAGCAAACCCTATGTCTTTGACAGAGTACTACCACCCAACACAAGCCAAGAACAGGTTTACAATGCTTGTGCTAAGCAAATCGTTAAAGGTAAGTACAGCTTCTTTATTTCCTTAAGCTGTGGGATACTGAGACATTTAGTTACTTTTCAGCTTACTAATGGACATGCCGTGACTGTAAGCAAAAACTTACTGACAAATCCTGAATTTTAACCCTGGCTCTGACAGTCTTTTATTTTATGACTAATGTCGGACAAGTTACTTAATATTTCTGTGACACATTTGGAAGTCACTTTATTTCTTTTGTTGGTGACCTCTTAACAGAGGGGCCCTGTTAGACAGAAGTGTAGAAGGGAAATTTATATTTAAACCTAGAATTTTAGATCTGGAACATCTAAAGGTTTACCAAAGCTTTCCCAGCCTCATTTTACAGGAGAGGAAACTTGAGGCCAATGAAGTAAAATGACCTGCCCAAGATCATACACCTAATAAGTGGAAGAATCCAGGTCTCCTTAGTCTCTGATTAGTGTTCTGTTGTTTCAAAACACAGATCAATCAATAAGTATTTTAATAAGTGCTTATTTACTATGTGTCAAACATTTGGTAAGCACTGGGGATATAAAGGCATAGATGAAATAGGACCTGCCTTCAGGGAGCTTAGCTTTTAATGAGGAAAAAACAATTTGTACTTATTTTAAAAAAATTTAATTTTATGGTTTATTTCCATATTATTACATTAATCTTTTTGTGAAAGTAAACACCCCCCCAAAGATAGAGAAACCTCAAGAGAAACGAAGCGAGAGAGAAAAAAGTGTACTTTTGTCTGTGCTCAGATCCTGTTGGCTCTGTCTCTGAGATGAGTTGCCTTCTTTATCATAAATCCAGAGAAGTTGCTTCAATATCTTTTCCCATAGTTGTTATTACTAGCTTTATTCCCCTCCATTCTATTCTTCCCCACTCCCACTTGTTCTATTCTTTCCTTTCACCTTTTCTCTCCTCAGAAGTATGTTGTATCTGACCCTCTCCCATGATCTTCCCTCTCTTCTATCATCTACTTCCCTGCCCTCCCCCATTCCCCCTTATCCCATCCCTTTCCTCTCATTTTTTTCCTGGGGCAAGATAGATTTGTAAACACTATTGACTGTGTGTGTGTGTGTGTGTGTGTGTGTGTGTGTGTGTGTTTTAGTTACTTCTTCACTGAGCTATTTCTGTTGAGAATGAACTCATTCATTCCCTCTCACTTTCTCCAACCCATCCACTCCATTGCAAAAGCTTTTTTTGACTCTTTAGTCCATTCTACCTGTCCTTTCCCTTTCTCACAGTACTTTTATCACACATTGAATCCATCTTTAATACTATATTATACCATCGTATTCAACTCCCTCCTGTGCCTTGTCTATATCTGTTCCTTCTAATGGCTCTTTTAAATGAGAAGTTTCATATGAGTTATCAGTATCTTCTTCCCATGCAGGAATACAAACAATTTAACATCATTAAATTTCTTATAGTTAGTCCCTCCCATCCAACCTCTCTATGCTTCACCTGAGTCCTGTACTTAGAGATCAAACTTTCTGTTCAGCTCTGGTTGCTCCAAAAGGAAAGTTTGAAAGTCCTCTGTTTCATTGAAAGCCATCTTTCCCCTAAAAGAGGATGTTTAGTTTTGCTGGGTAGTTGATTCTCGGTTGTAAACTAAGCTCTTTTGCCTTCTGGAATATCATATTCCAATCCCTATGAGCCTTTAATGTAGATACTGCCAAATCCTATGTAATCCTGACTATAGCACCATGGTAAATAAATTGTTTCTTTCTGGCAGTTTTTAGTATTTTCTCTTTGACCTGGGAGTTTGGGAATTTGCCAGTAATACTCCTGGGAAATTTTTTTGAGGAGGGGATCTCTTTCAGGAGGTGATTGTAGATTTCCTCAATATCTCAATATCTATTTTACCCTCTGCTTTTATAATCTCAGGGCAATTTGCGGGATTATTTCTTGAAAAATGAAGTCTAGGTTCTTTTCCTGGTCATGACTTTCAGGTAGCCCAATAATTCTTAAAATTATTTCTTCTGGATCTGTTTTTGAGGTCAGTTGTTTTTCCAATGAGATATTTCACATTTTCTTCTAGTTTTTCATTCTTTTGGGCTTGTTTTATTGTCTCTTGATTTCTAGCAAAGTTATCAGCTTCCTTTAACTCCATTCTACATTTGAAGGAGTTATTTTCTTCAGAGAGCCTTTTTAGCTTTAGTATTTTTTTGTGTGTTTCTTTTACCAAGCTGCTGAAATTGGTTTTCATGATTTACCTACACTGTTCTCATTTTTTCTTCCCAATTTTTCCTTTATCTCACTTACTTGCTTTTCAAAGTTTTTTTTGAGCTCTTCCATTGCCTGAGCACATTTCCAATTTCTCTTGGAGGCTTTGGATATAGAAGCTTCAATTTTGTCATCTTCTGAGTGTGTATTTTGATCCTCCATGGAACTAAAGGCTCTTCTTTTTCTGTTGTTTTCTCATTTCTTTAGTCTATGACTGTTTTATCACACTTTGAAAGCTTTTGGAGGTTTTTGGGATTCCCCCTAACACCAGTTCCTTCAAGAACTTATGAGAGGCTCTGACTGCTCTCCTGGCTTGTGCTCTGGTCTGTGAATGACCACAAACACTCTCCTCTGCCCTGGAGCTGTGAGGAGGGTCCCTGCTCCTCTATGATTATATGGGGGCCCACACTGGGCCCTGGATCTGAGTATGGGCAAAGCAGCAGTCCTGCCCCAGGGATAGCAGAGAGACCCCTACCCCCTTAACAAGTCTGTGGGCTGTGCTCTGGAAGCAGCTGCTTGGGAGGCTCCTCAGGTTTCTACTGCAGGGCTGCTCTGAGGTTGGCATTGGCCTGGGCTTGGTGCTCACTCTGGTGCCACATATTTAAGTCTGGAAACTTCCCTGTTGCCATAGATCCAGGTGTTCCTGGGAGGCTGGACCTGGTTTGCTCTGGCATGGGGGTGGCTGTGACCCGGTTGCACTGCAGCTCTTTCTAACCCCCATCCTGGTGAAACAGCCCTTTCCTGCAGATCCTTATGTTGTCTTGGTTTGGGAAATTGTATTACTCAGTCTTTCTGTGAGTTCTGGTCTGTAAGGGACTGCTGTGTTTGGGAGTACTGTAAACTTTCGTCACCTGGTGTCCTCTAGCACCAGAGCATTATTTACTGGTTGATTGTAGAGTGCCATGGGAGTGGGAGTGAACAAGGGACTAGGGAGGATTTTTAAGCACTTGTATTTGGTTTAACAAATGAAAATCTTGGAGAACTATAAGGAGAACTTGTTATCCTTGTCTCCCTTGTGTCCCACCCCTTCAACATTCACCTGAGTCAGGATAAGCTAGCCGGCAGGAACCTAACACCTCCTGAGTCTAACAGGAACATGACACAATTCCTCTAAATTTTGACTAGAGTCATAATTTTGTGATTTTTGGAGCTTTGTGGGGATGGGTTTCTAGGAATTACTGCCCTCATGCCATCATTTTGCATCTCCCCCCCATTTTATTTTATTTTTCCCAATTACATGCAAAGATAGTTTTCAACATTCATCCTTTGTAAACTTTTGAACAACATGTACTTCTGAAGATACATGCAAGATGTAGAGGGGAGGTGGAAGTTTATCTCAGAAAAAAAACAGTAGCTGGGGCAACTAGGAAAGATTTCTTGCAGAAGATAGTATTTGCGTAAGTCTTGAGTAAGTACTTGAGTAAGTCAGATACTTAAAACAGTAGAAGTGAAGAGAAGTTACCATCTCAACTATTATGTTTCCTGTCTCCTCTAAGAGAAAGAATAAAGTTTGTAATTCTATTTTCTAACATTTTATTTATTTTCCAATTATATACAATAGTAGTATCTACCTATCATTTTTTGTAAGGTTTTGAATTTTACAATTCCCCCCACCCCAGAAGGCTGTCTGACAGTCTCCACATTGTTTCCATGCTATACATTGATCGAAATTGAATGTGTTGTAAGAGTAAACATAAGCGTAAACATAAGCCCCCCTTCCCCCAGAAGTTGAGAGAGAGAGAGAAACCAAAAATTTGCTTCAGTCTGTGTTCAGATTCCAATGGCTCTGTCTCTGGGGATGAGTTGCTTTCTTTATCATAAGTCCATCAGAGAAGTTGCTTCAATATTTTTCCCAGTTTCTATTACTAGCTACACCTCCTCTATTTCTCCCCACTCTCATTTATTCTATTTTCTCTCTCTCTCTCTCTCTCTCTCTCTCTCTCTCTCTCTCTCTCTCTCTCTCTCTCTCTCTCCCTCCTTTCATCCTGGCCCTGTCCAAAAGTGTGTTGTTTCTGAATACACTCTCTCTCAATCTTCCCTCTCTTCTATCACCTATTCCCCTCTTCCCCCCCTCCATTCCCCTTATCCCACCCCTTTCTTCTCATTTTTCTCTAAGGTAAGATAGATTTCCTCACCCTATTAAGTGTGTATGTTATTTCCTCTCAGCCATTTCTGATGAGAATGAAGGCTCACTCATTCCCCCTTGCCTTCCCCCTTTCTACTCCATTGAAAAAGCTTTTTATTGACTCTTATGTGAAATTTCTTAGCTTCTTTTTCATCTCCTTTCCCTTCCTCCCAGTACTTTCCTTTATCACCCATTGACTCCATCCCTTTACCACATCATACCATTATATTCTGCACCTTCCTATGTCCTGTCTATATAGGCTCCTTCTAGCAGCTCTTATAAATGAGAAAGTTCATATGAGTTATCAATATCTTCTTCCCATGAAGGAATACAAACTGTTCAATATCATTAAGTTCCTCATAGTCCTTGTCTTCCACCCCCTCTATGGTTCACCAAAGTCCTGTACTTGGAGATCATACTTTCTGTTCAGCTCTGGTTGTTTCAATAGGAAAGTTTGAAAGTCCCCAACGAAAGTCCCCTATTTCATTGAAAGTCCATTTTTCCCCTGAAAGAGGATGTTCAATTTTTCTGGGTAGTTGATTTTTGGTTGTAAACTAAGATCTTTTGCCTGCCAGAATATCATATTCCAATCCCTATGAGCCCTTAATGTAGATGTTGCCAGATTCCATGTAATCCTGACTATGGAGCTTTGGTAGTTGAATTGTTTGTTTCTGGCAGCTTTCAGAATTTTCTCTTTGATTTGGGAGTTTTGGAATGTGGCTATGATATTCCAGGAAGTTTTTCTTTTGGGATCTCTTTTAGGAGGTGACCAGTGAATTCTCTCGATTTCTACTTTACCCTCTGCTTCTAGGATCTCAGGGAAATTTTACTATATTTTTTTATTATTTATTGAAATGAAATAATTGAAATTGAAATAATGAAAAATATTTCATTATTTCTTGAAAAATGAAGTCTAGACTCTTTTCCTGATTGTGGCTTTTAGATAGTCCAATAATTTTTAAATTATTTCTTCTGGATCTGTTTTCGAGGTTGGTTGTTTTCCCAATTAGATATTTCATATTTTCTTCTAATTTTTGTCTTTTTTTGGAAAAGTTTTATTTCTTCCTGATTTCTTGCAAAGTCATCAGCTTCCTTTAATTCCATTTTATATTTGAAGGAGTTATTTTCTTCAGAGAGCTTTTTTATTTCCTTTTCCAATTGGTCAATTCTGCTTTTTAAGGCATTCTTCTCCTCATTTGCCTTTTGTTTTGCTTTTTCCTTTAGGCCTAAACTTGCTTTTAACATATTATTTTCTTCAGTGTTTTTTTGTATATCTTTCACCAAGCTGTTGATATGGTTTTCATGATTTTTCTGTATTACTCTCATTTCTCCTCCCAATTTTTCCTCCATCTCCCTTAATTGCATTTTTTTTAGGTTTTTTCTAGGCAATGGGGTTAAGTGGCTTGCCCAAGGCCACACAGTTAAGTAGTTTTTAAATGTCTGAGGCTGGATTTGAACTCCTGACTCCAGGGCTAAAGCTGTATCCACTGTGCCACCTAGCCACCCCTACCTTAATTGTTTTTCAAAGTCTTTTTTGAGCTGATCCATAGTTTGAACCCATTTTCTGTTTCTCTTGGAGGTTTTGGATGCAGAAGCTTCAATTTTGTTGTCATCTGAGCATGTGTTTTGATATTCCATGGGACTAAAGTAATTCACTATGGTCAGATTCTTCTTGTTCTGTTGTTTACTCATTTCCTCAGCCCAAGACCAATCCACAGCACTTCCAAGGCTTTGGGTTTTTGGGGGGTGACACCCCACTGGGACCTTTATTCCTCCAAGGTCTTATGCTCTCTTGCCTGTGCTTTGATATGTAGATGGCCCCTTACTTCCCTCTGCCCTGGAGCTATAAGGAGGGATACAGCTTGGCTACTTAGTATGGACACCTAAACTGCAACCTGGATCTGAGTGTAGGCTAGCAGCAGAGTCCTACCCCAAGGGAGAGCACAGAAATCTCTGCAGTCTTCCCTGACCTCTTACCATCTCTGGGGGGTGCAGGCTGCTTTCTCCAGATTCTCGCTGTAGATTCTATGGTTTGTGCTCCTCACTCCACACTCATTTTGGTATAGCAGAGTTCTCTCACTGCCTCTTCAAGCTGTTGCCAGTGATCTCTGGGCTGGGCTGGGCTGTGGCTTTTTTCCAACTCCTGGTCCTGGTGAAACATACCTTTCCTGCAGAACTTCTAAGTTATCTTGGACTGGGAAAAAAAATATCACTCAGTCTTTCTGAATTTTAGTTAGAGTCATACTTTGTTGGCTTTTGGAGTTTTGGGGGGAGGAAGAATTACTGGGAAATGTTTCTTTCATGCTGCCATCTTGGCTCTGTCCCTCTCCAAGTTTGTAATTCTTGATTCCAAAATTATTCCTGTAGAACATTTTCAATTGATTTATTTTATCTAATCCTGGATTTCATTTTAAAAAGTGTCACTCAGGATCCCTTAAGAATTAATTAGAGGGGTGGCTAGGTGGTGCAGTGGATAGAGCACCAACCTTGGAGTCAGGAGTACCTGAGTTCAAATCTGGCCTCAGACACTTAATAATTACCTAGCTGTGAGGCCTTGGACAAGCCACTTAAACCCACTGCCTTGAAAAATCTAAAAAAAAAAACAAACCCAAATTAATTAGAACTATACAGCCAGGGTACTCTTCTAGAATGCAATCATCTTACATCTTCTTATTGCTGGTAAAGTTGTTAGACTGTCTTTGGGTTGTTCCTGGCACTAGTCATTCCATTTCTGGATTTAGAACATTTTTACTAAATGATTCCTATGCTAGAACACTCTCCTTCATCCTCTGGCTTCTTGCTTCCCTGACTTCCTTCAAAACTCAGGTAAAGACCTAACTTCAAGAGGCTTTTATCAGTCCTTAATTTTAGTCCTTTTCCTCTAAGATTTCCTCCATGTTATATCCTTTCTCTGTTGTATGTATACTATATTCTTGTATGGTATGAATGTCATTGTTTATATGTTGTCCTCCCTGTTAGTCTATAAGGTCCTTGAAAGCAAAGGCTGTTTTGTTTTTATTTTTACCTCCCTAGAACTTAGCACAAGATGCTAATTTTGGAGATGCTTCATAAATGTTAGGTGACTGGCTTACTTTTGGAACTACTTTCCCTTCCCACTCTCTCCCAACATTTGCATTTAGAAATGTGTCCTTTTCTCTGTGCCTGTCCTTGTCTCTAATGGGTTTGTGTCAGAAAAATCAGCAGGAAGATGTATGCAGTCATTTAAAAATTACTCTCCCTGTCATCTTAGATCAGGGAAAAGACTAACACTTCTTTTGGCAGTTTCTACAGGCTGTCCCAGTAAAGAGCCTTGGGGCCATCTTCTATTCCTTTGTTTTTCATTATCATTTTCCCTGCTCAGAGCTTCCATTTTAACATATATTTGAACACTGCGGAAACTACTACTTCAAATTCACGGATATTGGTACCTCTGAACAGCTTGGAGGGTTCCCACTCCTGACTCCCAGTGATAAATTTAGTTCTTTTAAAAAACCCAAAACAAGACATAAATAGTTTTAAGTACATTGAAATTCTGGAAATCAACAGCAGGTATTTCCCTGAACAGTGTGATTCACTTCTGTGGTAGCTGTGCAGATAACTAGACTTAATCCTGTAATGGACCATGATTCTTTCTAATTCATATTCTAATAGCTAAGTGCTTCTTTGCTCTGCTAGCTATTATTTTGATGGTCTGAGTGGTGTGATTATTGTGGAAAATTACAGAGAAAATGATGAGTGGATTTAGGTTTACTCTGAATAAAATAGCATGATTTGGTGTAAGGTTCCTTATCTCTATTTTAGGTGTTGTTGTTATTGGATAGATTTTAGGTGGTTCATGAAATTGCCTGGGGGAAAAATTCATCTTTCTTTTTAGAGAACTCTAACTGGAATTTTGCATATTCTTTATTTGTTTAACATTATTCTGAAAAATGGTTCACGGGTTTCACCAAAAAGCAAAGGAAGAAGGGATGGCCCTGGGTTGCTCAAATGAATAATCCTGTGGAGTTTGCCAAAAGAAGTTGTAGGCTTTTACTTGAAGGGTAGGGACACAAAAGATATTTTTTTTTCTTTTAATAGATATGTGTGGCTATAAATATCTTTTTCTTAAGTTATCCTTTTCTCACTGTCGTCAATGTATCAATTCTGTCTTACTAAAATGAGTGATCAAAGATGAACTAGGATTTTCTTTTTATATCATTTCCTTTTTACTCTTACACTATTTTCACCATTATCCACATTTTATATAGGTTTAAGGTTTACATATATTGTTCATTTTATCTTCTCATTAACATTGTTAAGATAGGTGCTATAATTATCCCCATTTAAAATGTATAATTACTCCACTTATTCCAAGAAGAAAGTATGACTGGATTAGTTTGTGATTTGTCTTAGGTTACATAGTTGGTGAGTATCTCAGGCAGGATTGATCACACTTTCTGTTTGTTTTTAATAGTAGTTTAAGCACCTACTTCTTTCTCTAGGAGATAACATTCTGATTTGGGTTGGATATCCACTGTTGGAAATCTCTCCAAATTGCATTTGCAAAAACTGCAAAAACAAAAATAAAAAATAATGTCATAGCCTCTATTTGTTGAAGATATTTATTGTGTCTTTGTGACTGGTCCATTTATTGTGTCTTTGTGATTGGTCCATTCAGATACCATTAGATGTGGCCCTGATTATAATTATAGGTCTAGTAATCACAAAGTAATAATAGAACATTTTCCTTTTACAAGAGAAGTACAGTGAGAAGTCTTTTAAGACATCAAAACCATATTCTGCTTGCTTTTTTACTAGGACTAATCATTGCTTTATTCTATTTTGCTACCAGAGGGAAATTTCCTAACTAGTGGGACATCTTTATGAAAGATTCTTATATTTATTTTAATCTTTCCATTAAATCAGTAAGAGGAAGTGATGAATTATTTCAGCATAAGAAATGCAGGTTTAAATCTAAGGAAGATCTCTCTATTTTTATCCCTCTTTCTCTCTCTCACTTTCTCTTCCTCCCTCCTTGAATACTGGCTACTAGGGAATTAAATACCATGCTATTAAATAGTTTTATTGAAGCATTATAAATATGTAACAGCTAATATATGTTGATTGCTTAGGGTTATTTGCCTTTCCTATCATGAAAATGTGTTATAAGCCAAGTACCCAGAAGACCAGAAGTGAAAATTTCTTATTTACATGTTCTCTTTTCCCTCAACCCTTTTAAATGGTTTATTCATTCTAGTAATGATCTGCCGCCCCCCCCCCCCCCCCATCTCTTTTGGCTTACTTAGTTACTAGAATGCTGGTAACTGAATTCTCTACAAAATGGCCAAAATCAGAGATGAGAAAGGCTATGAAAATTAATGTCAAGACACAAGATTATTTCCTCTATTCTTAATTCTCTCATTTAACAATGCATCTGATAGTTTTGATAAATTATATATAATAAGTGGTAATTTTAAAATATTTTTGTTTTGAGAAAAAAGTACTCTGACTGTAGCATAGAATTTATGGTTGAAGGAAGTAGTGGTGATCTAATTCTGTATCCTTGTTTTACAGATTGTGAAACTGTCCCCTAGTGAGGTGATGGGAGTCACCCAACATCACACAGATATTAAGTAACAGAGCTGGGATTTTAACTTGGGTCTTATGTCTCCAAATATTTGTACATTTTATGCTATATGTTGTGTAATTACTCTGAAAAATGGAGAGTGATTGGATGAAATAAACTGACTTTTTTCTTAAAGTGTCCTAGGGTTGAGCCCAGCATTTTTCATTGAACATGTAAAATGCATTATCACCATGATATTAGGTAATTGCTTAATTGAGGGGTAATCAATGGGCTACTGCCATCTAATTCTGGAATCTTGGGTCTAAAAAAACAGTTGAGTTGGACCTGCAGTTGGCTTATGTATTCATAGTACTCTAAGTCTTCAGTCTTTGACAACTACATACTTGACAACTTGTGAAAATGGCTCTTTTTTTCTTAATAGGGCTACTTCTTTAGTTTATTGCTATATCTTAATTATAATTTTCTTCCTCTATTTTCTCTTGGAAGCAATGGATTACCCTTCCTTCTTAAAACTTTTGGGTTATAAATGAATATATTTATATTCCTCTGTAGTATTAAAACCATTAAAGCTTAAAATTGCACAAAACTTTTGAGACATTTCTTGTGGATGAATATAGATGTTTCATTTTCTTAAGCTCTAGATATATTCCAGCTTAGTTGTACTTCTTCATAGATTATTCATTTAGATTGTAACTTTTTTTTCATTTTTATTAAAGATATTATTTGAGTTTTACAATTTTCCCCCAATCTTGCTTCCCTACCCCCACCCCCACCCCACAGATAGCACTCCATCAGTCTTTACTTTGTTTCCATGTTGTACCTTGATCCAAATTGGGTGTGATGAGAGAGAAATCATATCCTTAAAGAGAACAGAATTCTCAGAGGTAACCAGATCAAACAATAAGACATCTGGGTTTTTTTTTCCAAATTAAAGGGAATAGTCCTTGTACTTTGTTCAAACTCCACAGCTCCTTATCTGGATACAGATGGTACTCTCCTTTGTAGACAGGCTAAAATTGTTCCCAATTGTTGTGCTGATGGAATGAGCAAGTCCTTCAAGGTTGAACATCACTCCCATGTTGCTGTTAGGGTGTACAGGGTTTTTCTGGTTCTGCTCATCTCACTCAGCATCAGTTCATGCAAGTCCCTCCAGGTTTCCCTGAAATCCCATCCCTCCTGGTTTCTAATAGAACAATAGTGTTCCATGACATACATATACCACAGTTTGCTAAACCATTCCCCAAATGAAGGACATTTACTGGATTTCCAATTCTTTGCCACCACAAACAGGGCTGCTATAAATGTTTTTGTACAAGTAATGTTTTTACCCTTTTTCCTCATCTCTTCAGGGAATAGACCCAATAGTGGTATTTCTGGGTCAAAGGGTATGCACATTTTTGTTGCCCTTTGGGCATAGTTCCAAATAGCTCTCCAGAAGGGTTGGATGAGTTCACAGCTCCACCAACAGTGTAATAGTGTCCCAGATTTCCCACATCCCTTCCAACAATGATCATTATCTTTCCTGGTCATACTGGCCAATCTGAGAGGTGTGAGCTGGTACCTCAGCGAAGCTTTAATTTGCATTTCTCTAATAATTAATGATTTAGGGCATTTTTTCATATGGCTATGGATTGCTTTGATCTCCTCATCTGTAAATTGCCTTTGCATATCTTTTGACCATTTGTCAATTGGGGAATGGCTTTTTG